>NC_092163.1:11391128-11408628 GCF_045791955.1 Oncorhynchus clarkii lewisi
AGCTCATACAAGGAGAAGACTGATCAGAGATGCAGCCAAGAGGCCCATGATCACTCTGGATGAACTGCAGAGATCTACAGCGGTGGGAGACTCTGTCCATAGGACAACAATCAGTCGTATATTACACAAATCTGGCCTTTATGGAAGAGTGGCAAGAAGAAAGCCATTTCTTAAAGATATCCATAAAAAGTGTTGTTTAAAGTTTGCCACAAGCCACCTGGGAGACACACCAAACATGTGGAAGAAGGTGCTCTGGTCAGGTGAAACCAAAATTGAACTTTTTGGCAACAATGCAAAACGTTATGTTTGGCGTAAAAGCAACACAGCTCATCACCCTGAACACACCATCCCCACTGTCAAACATGGTGGTGGCAGCATCATGGTTTGGGCCTGCTTTTCTTCAGCAGGGACAGGGAAGATGGTTAAAATTGATGGGAAGATGGATGGAGCCAAATACAGGACCATTCTGGAAGAAAACCTGATGGAGTCTGCAAAAGACCTGAGACTGGGACGGAGATTTGTCTTCCAACAAGACAATGATCCAAAACATAAAGCAAAATCTACAATGGAATGGTTCAAAAATAAACATATCCAGGTGTTAGAATGGCCAAGTCAAAGTCCAGACCTGAATCCAATCGAGAATCTGTGGAAAGAACTGAAAACTGCTGTTCGCAAATGCTCTCCATCCAACCTCACTGAGCTCGAGCTGTTTTGCAAGGAGGAATGGGAAAAAATGTCAGTCTCTCGATGTGCAAAACTGATAGAGACATACCCCAAGCGACTTACAGCTGTAATCGCAGCAAAAGGTGGCGCTACAAAGTATTAACTTAAGGGGGCTGAATAATTTTGCACGCCCAATTTTTCAGTTTTTGATATGTTAAAAAAGTTTGAAATATCCAATAAATGTCGTTCCACTTCATGATTGTGTCCCACTTGTTGTTGATTCTTCACAAAAAAATACAGTTTTATATCTTTATGTTTGAAGCCTGAAATGTGGCAAAAGGTCGCAAAGTTCAAGGGGGCCAAATACTTTAGCAAGGCACTGTAGGTAGATGGAGGAAAGACAGAGGAAAGATAGATAGATGGAGGAAATACAGAGGAAAGATAGATAGATGGAGGAAAGACAGAGGAAAGACAGAGGAAAGATAGATAGATGGAGGAAAGACAGAGGGAAGACAGAGGGAAGATAGATAGATGGAGGAAAGACAGAGGGAAGATAGATAGATGGAGGAAAGACAGAGGAAAGACAGAGGGAAGATAGATAGATGGAGGAAAGATAGATAGATGGAGGAAAGACAGAGGGAAGATAGATAGATGGAGGAAAGACAGGGAAGATAGATAGATGGAGGAAAGACAGAGGGAAGATAGATAGATGGAGGAAAGACAGATAGAGGAAAGATAGTTGGAAGGGGGGAGAGGATAAAAGGTGGATTGAAAGAGGGGAGTGAAGTGGAAAAACGGAGTGTTTGAAGGAGAGGAAGGAAAGGATGTGTCTACGATAACGCAGCTGCTACTTCAATGTGTGAATGTGTGTGTTTGTGAATCCTTCTCTTGTTCTTACTCTCTCTCTCTGGGAGTTCTTAGGTTTTTCCTGTTTTCTCAATTGAGACTCCTCTCTATCTCTCGCTCAGCCCCAACTGCCACCCCCTCTCTCTCTCTCTCCCATCACCCCTATCTCTCTCTCTCTCTCTCTCAATCCTCTCCCACCAGGGCTTGTTAAGCGGAGGGCTGATATGTCGTTCTCTCCCTGCAAATCTAATTGGAGACAGGCTTTCATTGGCATGACATGGAGATGAGTTGCCAAATCCTTTCAGACCCGCTTTAGACTGCTCACACACACACACACACACACACACACACACACACACACACACACACACACACACACACACACACACACACACACACACACACACACGCACACACACACACACACACACACACCACAGCACACATTGACGCAGCAGAGGAAGCAGCTAGCTCCGCCGACGACGCCAGGCGAAGCCACCGTGACGATCTGATATAAATCAAGCTCACAACACTTCAGAGTCTCAATAGGTTTAAATAATAGCCGCCCTCAACACTGCTCCCCATCCCAGCACATCTTATAGAAACGGGTGACATAATGTAAAGAAGGAAGCGATGGAAGCACTTTTCTGTATACTAGACTCTGCATATATTCATACATGTGTTGCAGAGTGGTTGATGTGAGGTGTTAGAGTCACTATGTTAAAGACGGGTTACTCACATGTTATGCTTCATCCCAGTACAGTACGTTACAAATCCTCAAGGAGATGCAATAGGTTACAGTGTTGTATATCTACTGAGGCTGGTTGCTGTCATCTTTATGACCAACGGGATAATGATGATAGTGATAGTGAGTCATTTAAGCTACTGTACTTTACTAGCCTCCTTTAGCTAATGTCTGCAACATGCAGCTGTGTAGCAGCAGAAGTGGTGCCACTACAACACATAATATGTACGCGTCGACTCGCGTGATTTCGCGCTGAACAATCAAACTCACATAGCACAATGCCGACAAAAGCATGTCAAAATTCAAACAATACTCTTCAGAGAGTTACAATAATAGGTATTTTTCCATCTCGAAGAAAAATGTCCTTTCTCTGCTCTCTTTTATTCATTCATCCGTTGAGCATCTCTCACATCACTCATAGGTTCCATCCATAATGGCACCCTCTATCCTATTTTGTGCACCACTTATAACCAGGGCCCATACAAGTGTTGGGCATCACATCACAGTTAGTTGGGCTAGTGAACACTGATGTGAGTGGACAGGACATGCAACTTGGTCGCTGATCAGGAACGAGACGAGTTTGACCCTGCTGGCCCTGCAGGACACTGGTTGGCACCTCGCAGACATGAGCTAATTGAGCTTTAGGACTTGGTGTGAAGAAGATAAACACGAAGAGTAAAAAAAAAAAACACTGACAGACAGTAATTCCATTAGGAGAAAAAAAAAACAAGTGAATTGATGAGGATATTAAAGAGAACATTAGAATGATTAGCTGTTATTCTATGAATAATGGAATAGGTGTCTGCTGATCCAAGTGAATGACATTTGAGAAAGAGAGAGAGAAAAGAGAGAAAGAGAGAGAGAAAAGAGAGAAAGAGAATGAAAAGAGAGAATAGAATGACCGAGGAAAAGAGCGGAAAGAAGTCTTCAAATTAAATTACATCTGTATCCGCACAGTGATGAATAATGTAGGACAGAGAGAGAATAGAGAGAGAAGTGTGTAAAGGTGTTAAGAGGAGAGATTAGGGCTCAGGATAGATTGAGAAACGTGGAGGATCAAGAGGAGTCAATGGCTGCCGTGGATTTGCGGTTGATTGACAGGAAGTTATGGGAAGGGACAAACACAGCATACATACATAAACACTCACCTTAGAAATGTATATGACCCTCAGAACATATGGAACGTAGTCAAAATAGCAACGGGTTTCAATAGAAAGCTTACAGTTTAAGGGTGCGCCTGTGATGCGTTTGTGCACAAGCATATTATTTTAACACGGTTATTTCAAGTGAAGTGTCTCCTGACTGTCAACGCTTCAGGATTAATCCCCCAACCTCCCCTATTCTACTTCCACACTTCCGTCCCCCATTGACATGGAATGTGATTACCTCATCAAAGCAGAAGCTAGGTAACGGATCAAGCCATATCTGTCCCTGTGGGGGAGATGGGAGATGTAACAGGGGGGGGAAGTGGGCTTTGATGTGGAGTGGAGCGAGTAGACCTGAGCCAGGGAGAGTTCAGCACAGCCTGCTGCATGAGTAACATGGAGCCACAACCTATGGACAGGCCCATACACACAGAGTCACATACAGAGCTGTCACATAGGCAGGCCATGCTTGCTTGCACACGAGAACATGCAGATATAGTATGGACGTCACACATATTCATTCACAAACTAACGGTATCGCTCACTCACTCACTCACTCACTCACTCACTCACTCACTCACTCACTCAATCACTGTGTACACATACGGTGGGGTCCAACGTTACACCCTTGATTAAGATTAGAAAAAATTACTATAAAAAATGAATAATTAAAATACTGTGCTGTATTGTATGCTAAAAAAAACATTATTTTATACTTATACAGTTGCTCAGAGAAAGAGATTTTGTTCAACAAGTAATCATTTTTTTGTCTCAAAAAAGTAGGGTTAAAAATGATTGACAACCCTGTTTTCAAAACCTTCAAATACCTCACCTTGGGAGGATAACGTAACTGAGCCTTTTTCTAAAATGTTTTATGAGTTGGAGAACACATTGGGAGGGATCCATACAGAATCCTTCCAGATCCTTGATATCCTTCGTCTGTGTTTTATGGGATTGTCCTCCTCAAATCAAACCACATGTTTTCAATTGGTTTCAAGTCTGGAAACTGACATAACTATTGCAAAAAGTTGATTATGTGGCCAGTTAACCATTTTATTTGTGGAATTTTATGTATGCTTGGTATTATTGTCTTCCTGGAAGAGAAATGGTCTAAGATCCCTTCCAATGTGGTCTAAGATCCCTTCCAAGACCCCTGCCTTTTTGAGAAAAAAAACTGCATCTATTTCGCTGAGCAAATGTATTAGTATAAAATAATATACTTTTCCATTTGTGTAGCATACAGTATAGCTCAGTATTTGAATTATTTATTTTATACAGTAATATTTTCTTATCTTTGTGTCAATCATTTCAAACCCCACTGTACATATGAGCAGATTCATGCAGACATCACACACACACACACACGCGTGCACGCACACACACACACACACACACACACACACACACACACACACACACACACACACACACACACACACACACACTCAGGCAGGTTTGTTTTACTATCCTTGTGGGGACCAAACAATTGATTCCCATTCAAAATCCTATTTTCCCTAACCCCTAAACCTAACCTTAAACCCTAACCACTAACCCTAATTCTAACCCTGATCCTAATTGTAACCCTAACCCTAACCGTAAACCAAACCCCTAAACCTAAAATAGCCTTTTTCCTTGTGGTGACCGGTGAGATGTCCCCACTTATCAGAATTTTCCTTGTTTTACTATCCTTGTGAGGACACACACACACACACGCACACTCACAATCTCGCTCACACTCACTCACTAGTAATCGTACACACACTCCCCCACTGACAAACTCATGGACACAAATAGACCCCTGACGTTCAGCTGATGCTGGGCGTGAGCTTTTCATACAGTTCCTCTGATGTCCCTTAGTTCCATAAATAATGCATCTCAACCATCATGTCCTCATGGGTGACTGAACAACATCGCCCCCTGGACCTCCCTTGAGTCTCCAGATGTTGTTTGTGTGTGTGACCGCCCCATGTGCTGTACGTGTACTATCCTCCTTTACATCTCATTTCCGTTTGACTGTTGACCTGACGTCCCGTTCTTCTGTCTTCCCTCTCGCTCTTCTCTCTCTTCCCCGTGTTTGCAGGACGACCACTCCATGTTTTTCCAGTTTGGCCCGTCCATAGAGCAGCAGGCCTCCATCATGCTGAAGATCATGGAGGAATACGACTGGTACATCTTCTCCATCGTCACCACCTACTACCCCGGATACCAGGACTTTGTCAACAAAGTGAGGCAGACCAGACCTGGGTTCAATCACTATTGGAAATCAGTTGAAATACACTATGTATACAAAAGTATGTGGACACCCCTACAAATTTGTGGATTTGACGATTTCAGCCACACCCAATACTGACAGGTGTATAACATAGAGCACACATCATTCCAATCTCCATTGACAAACATTGACAAACATTGGCAGTAGAATGGCTTTACTGAAGAGCTCAGTGACTTTTAACATCGCACTGTCATAGGATGCCACCTTTCCAACAAGTCAGTTCATCAAATTTCTGCCCTGCTAGTGCTGTTATTGTGATGTGGAAAAGTCTAGGAGCAACAACGGCTCAGCTGCGAAGTGGTAGGCCACACAAGCTCACAGAATGGGACCGGCGAGAGCTGAAGCGAGTAGCGCGTAAAAATCGTCTGTCCTCCGCAACACTCACTACTGAGTTCCAAAATGCCTCTGGAAGCAACGTCAGCACAAGAAGTGTTCGTCGGGAGCTTCATGAAATTAGTTTCCATGGCCGAGCAGCCGCACACAAGCCTAAGATCACTATGTGCAATGCCAAGCATCGGCTGGGGTGGTGTAAAGCTCGCCGCCATTGGACTCTGGAGCAGTGGAAACGCTTTCTCTGCAGTGATGAATCACGCTTCACCATCTGGCAGTCCGACGGATGAATCTGGATTTGGCAGATGCCAGGAGATGTGACCGGTGCCAGGATACCTGCCTGAATGTATAATGCCAACTGTAAAGTTTGGTGGAGGAGGAATAATGTTCTGGGGCTGTTTTTCATGTTTTGGGCTCCTTAGTTCCAGTGAAGAGAAATCTTAACGCTACAGCATTCAATGACAGTCTAGACGATTCTGTGCTTCCAAATTTGTGGCAACAGTTTGGGGACTGCGCTTTCCAGTTTCAGCATGACAATGGCCTGTGCACAAAGCGAGATCCATACAGAAATGTATTTTCGAGATCGGTGTGGAAGAACTTGACTGGCCTGCGCAGAGCCCTGACCTCAACCCCACCAAAAACCTTTGGAATGAATTGGAACACCGACTGCGAGCAAGGCTTAATCGCCCAACATCAGTGGCCGACCTCATTAATGCTCTTGTGCCAGAATGGAAGCAAGTCCCTGCAGCAATGTTCCAATATCTAGTGGAAAGCCTTCCTAGCAGAGTGGAGGCTGTTATAGCAGCAAAGGGGGGAGCAACTCCATATTAATGCCCATGATTTTGGAATGAGATGTTCGACGAGCGGATGTCCACATACTTTTGGTCATGTAGTGTACTTTGGCTGAGCTTGCCTGTTGCAATGAACTAAAAGAAAAGTCTCATGTTCAACCCCTTCACATCTGGCACTCCAAGCAAAGTATTTTAAAAATGGCATCCATTTTCTCCTGTTTCTATATCTTATTCATCGTTGTTCCTATGAAACCCCTATGAGAGATGCCCCACACCCAACCTGTTGTTCCTATGAAACCCCTATGAGAGATGCCCCACACCCAACCTGTTGTTCCTATGAAACCCCTATGAGAGATGCCCCGCCCCTTCACCTGTTGTTCCTATGAAACCCCTATGAGAGATGCCCCACACCCAACCTGTTGTTCCTATGAAACCCCTATGAGAGATGCCCCACGCCAAACCTTAAAGCTCAAGTACAACTCTGAACTGGCACACTACTACACCTGCACAGCTAAACCCAAGAGAGGAGCCAGAAGACTGCCAGACAGACAAACAAACTGTTTACTTTTCAAGTGGTGTTTCTTGTGTGGATATTGGAACAGAACGTCAATACTTTTCTTTCCTCCCTCCCTCCCTCCCTCCCTCCCTCCCTCCCTCCCTCCCTCCCTCCCTCCCTCCCTCCCTCCCTCCCTCCTCTTCTGTTCCTCATCCTCCCTCACTCTTCTACCTCCTCCTCTCTTCTTCCTTCTCCTCCCTCTCTCCTCTCCCCCACCCCTCTTTCCCTCTCCCCCACCATAGATCCGGAGCACCATAGAGAACAGTTTTGTGGGCTGGGAGCTAGAAGAAGTCCTCCTGTTGGACATGTCTGTGGATGACGGAGACGCTAAGATCCAGAACCAGATGAAGAAGCTGCAGAGCCCTGTCTACCTGCTTTACTGCACCAAGGAGGAGGCCTACACCATCTTTGAGGTGGCAAACTCTGTGGGACTGACGGGATACGGGTACACCTGGATCGTACCGTCGCTAGTGGCCGGCGACGCCGATAATGTCCCCGCCGTGTTTCCCACAGGTAGTTTTACTGGATGGGGTTAGAATGGGGGTCAGGAGAAGGGTAAAAGGTTAAGGTGCATACTGATCTAGGAGCAGTTTATTCCCCCCAGCTTTTAAACCTTTTAAAAACGGAAAATACAAAACTGATCTTAGATCAGCATCTCTGGGAAACTTCATCCCACTCTGGGTGAGCTCAGCTGTAAAGGGTGTTGGATTTTGGGATTACAAACAAGTTTTTAATTCATGTGACACCTCTGTTATTTGAGATGGCTCTCTTAACCTCTCTCTCCACCTCCCACCTTTTCACCCCTCATCCTTTCACATCTTCCCCTACCCCCCAATTTTCTTCTCTTTTTCCCTCTCTCCTGTTCCCTCTCTCTCTCTCTCTCTCTCTCTCTCTCTCTCTCTCTCTCCTTCTCTCAGGGCTTATTTCGGTGTCGTATGATGAATGGGACTACAGTTTGGAGGCTCGGGTGCGGGATGCAGTGGCTGTCATCGCCATGGCGACCTCCACCATGATGCTGGACCGGGGGCAACACACGCTGCTCAAGTCAGGCTGCAACGAGACCCCTAACAAGAAGGGCTCCAAACAAAGCAACTCCAATGAAGTGCTCAAGTGAGTGCCCTAGATGTGGGGGTAGAAACATAGAGTGTAGTATGGTAGAGACTATAAGGGCGCTGCTGACCTGCAAAACGACTAACCATCATCTAAAACGGACACTTACCTTAACCAAACCCTTAACCCTGACCCTAACCAAATGTTAGCCAATTCTGAAATGAAATATCCGTTTTTCTGTCTGGAGTGTCCGTATAGCCTTTTCCGTATAGTACACACACACCTAGACACACATACAATACCCATGCACGTACACACTCTCACACACATACACAAACTCGCACACACACACACACACAGACCTTTGAGGAACATTGTCCTCTGTTTAGTCATCCCAGCAGAACCTGAAGAGGTGGATATGTACAGTCTTTTACAACAGCCTTCGTCTTATCTTACCATTAACCACAATAATCATGAAAGAAAACATATTTTTCTTTCTTCATTTACTTGTTTTGTTATCTGACGCATTACAGTACAGAACATTACAGTACACTCAGTACATGAATAATTAATCTCCATTTAACTTCATAGGGCTTTGCTTTTAGTGCCTGCATTGTTCATAGATTCTGTGACTAATTGAATGCTTGGGGACAAACGGATTAAATTAAAAGAGGTCCAAAGAACAGTAGGAGGTTAGGAGGTGTGTGTGTGTGTGTGTGTGTGTGTGTGTGTGTGTGTGTGTGTGTGTGTGTGTGTGTGTGTGTGTGTGTGTGTGTGTGTGTGTGTGTGTGTGTGTGTGAGAGTGAGAGTGAGTGAGTGAGTGAGTGAGTGAGTGAGTGAGTGAGAGAGAGATAAGCAACCTGGGTGGAGTATAACATTTTTGGGATGTTTATTTGTTTTCTTATCAGATGCAGTTATGCGTACACACGTCCCTCAACGCAACTTCCAAACAACAGGAATAAAATAACACAAACCCATGAATATTTCAATCCCCAACGGAGTTCCTTCTCTGTCACTGAGACCCAGAGTTGGTAGTTAGGGCCTGGCATTCAATCTTCCTCCTGGAGTACACCTGGGACCCTTGTCAAAATACACACACACACACACACACACACACACACACACACACACACACACACACACACACACACACACACACACACACACACACACACACACACACACACACACACACACACACACACACACACACACACACACACACACACACCTATGACCCTGGGGTGTTTCTACCCTAACCAACCAACCTCATCCCTTCATCTCAGGGCTGAGCGGAGGTACAGATTGAGAGGTGATGGTGACCCTAATGCCTCCCCTAACTCCTGGAAAACCTGCCCCCACCACCCCCTCAACCCCCCCAACCCCCCAGTAACAGACATTATGCCCTGTAGGCCCTATGTGCGTGACTCGGGAACGTGGTGGATCCATGCCACCGGAGGATAGATAGTGTAATGCTAGATTTGCATGCCATGCTGTCAGACAGTGATGGACTACAGCAGGGGGGGCTCAGTGACTCACACTCTCTGTTTGGGGAGGAAGTGTGGTGTTGTGTCTATGTCTGTGTGTATGTCTGTGTCTGTCTGTGTGTGCATGTGAGCGCGTGCGTGCCTGTGCATCACATTCTCTGCTTGTTTTGGGGGGCAGGTTGACCTCATGGGGATATAGCCTCTGACTGGAGGGTTCTCTCGTGTGACTCCCTCCATGCCACTGAGGAGAGGACAGAACAGGAGGTCTTGTGTAATGAGAAAATGTGCTGGAAGTAGTTTTGGATGATGAGCTGCTATGGGGCTTATTGGTGTGTATGGCTAGGGAGGCAGAGAGAGGGGAGAGGTGTGGGATGAGAAGAAGTGTGTATGTGTGTACATGTGGGGGAGGGGGGGAAGTGTGTAATTTTCTCTTACGCATACAGTACCAGTCAAAAGTTTGGACACACTTACTCATTCAAGGGTTCTTCTTTATTTTTTTTTACTATTTTCTACATTGTATATAACAACAAAGACATCAAAACTATGAAATAACACATCGAATCATGCAGTGACCAAAAAAAGTGTTAAAGAAATCAAAATATATTAAATATTTTAGATTGTTCAAAGTTGCCACCCTTTGCCTTGATGACAACTTCGTACACTCTTGGCATCTCTCAACCATCTTCACCTGGAATGCTTTTCCAACAGTCTTGAAGGAGTTCCCACATGTGCTGAGCACTTGTAGGCTGCTTTTCCTTCACTCTGTGGTCCAACTCACCCCAAACCATCTCAATTGGGTTGAGGTCGGGTGATTGTGGAGGCCTGGTCATCTGATGCAGCACTCTATCACTCTTCTTCTTGGTCAAATACCCCTTACACAGCCTTGAGGTGTGTTGGGTCATTGTCCTGTTGAAAACAAATGATAGTCCCACTAAGTGCAAACCAGATGGGATGGCGTATCGCTGTGGAATGCTGTGGTAGCCATGCTGGTTAAGAGTGCCTTGAATTCTAAATAATTCGCAGACAGTGTCACCATCAAAGCACCACCATCACACCTCCTCCTCCTCCATGCTTCACGGTGGGAACCATACATGCGGAGTTCATCCGTTCACCTACTCTGCGTCTCATGAAGACACAGCGGTTGGAACCAAAATCATAAAATTTCAGTCCTAAGGACAGATTTCCACCAGGCTAATGTCCATTGCTCATGTTTTTTTGGCCCAAGCAAGTCTCTTCTTATTGTTGTTGTCCTTTAGTTGTGGTTTCTTTGCAGAAATTCGATCATAAAGGCCTGATTCACACCAACTCATCTGAACAGTTGATGTTGAGATGTGTCTGTTACTTGAACTCGGTGAAGCATTTATTTGGGCTGCAATTTCTGAGACTGTTAACTGTAATGAACTTGTCTCTGCAGCAGAGGTAACTCTTGGTTTTCCTTTCCTGTAGCGGTCTTAATGAGAGCCAGTTTCATCATAGCACTTGATGGTTTTTGCGACTGCACTTGAAGAAACTTAAAAATTTTGTGAAGTTTTCCACATTGACTGACAATCATCTCTTAAAGCAATGATGGACTGTCATTTCTCTTTGCTCTTTTGAGCTGTTCTTGCCATAATATGGACTTGGTATTTTACTGTACATGGCTATCTTCTGTGTACCACCCCTACCTTGTCACAACACAACTGATTGGCTCAAACACAAACCTGGCCCGTTTCCTGTTGCTCAGGGAAACATATCTTCCCAGAATTCTCAACGTGCGTGTGGATCTACTTTCCGGGGGGGGGATCACAGAATTCATGTAGAGCTCTGAAACCTGCCTTAACGGATTCGTCTGAACACATTGCAACTGGATCTATAACTTCTTTGAAAAAAAAAAAAAATCTTTAACCATCACCAAACAGACATTGAATTATTTCTCATAAATTACGATAGATAAATGGCTGGTTCTTTTTTTCCTTACACGTATAGGTTTTTGTACTTTGATGTGAAGTGGTCAAATTAGCTCTGGATTACCGTTTTTGAACTTTAATCCCAGAAAATGGGCCTCAACTCAAAAAGCATTGAGGCCTCAACGTTATCTTGTTTCTGGGCTAAAAGCCCATTTGGCCAAACCTGTGCTCACCAAGTTTCATCTTCGAAGTCTTTTCCTTTTAGGAGAAATGCCCATGTCCATTTGGTGATGTTTTGTTCATTTGCAATAAGCAGCCAGTCGCTATCTGGTGAAATTTTCCAGTACAGCGGAAAAATGGCCAAAAATGTAAAATGTTCTAAAACGGAAACGAAATGTCCGAGAGACTTTATTCGATGACTTTCCGGAAGACCGAGCCCTGGGGCACGACCTGAGGTCATCAGCCTATTTTAATAACACTCACGGACGTGTTGTAAGGGACCGTACATTTGCAATATGGAGATTCTCATCAACCATATGGGTAATCCCACTCGTGTCCTTTATGTAGTTTAGGGGCTCGTAAGTAAGCATTTCACTGTAAGGTCTACACTTGTTGTATTTGGTGCATGTGACTAATACAATTTGATTTGATCTTGATTTGATCTATATGGGGCTCTGACATCTCAGGCCTCATGGGGCTCTGACATCTCAGGCCTCATGAGGCTCTGACAGTTCAGGCTTCTCGGGTAAGTATTCGGGAAAAGGTGGCTTCTAAAACCCCTTTTTGGAGCCGGTGGAACCTGTGTTGTGCTTGGTCTACCGTGGGCCTCCTAGTTTGGTACACTCTTAGCCGGCTTCGGGTGTGATTGTATGTCCACATAGTATGTTATACCAAGTGACCGACTGAAAATAAACGTGCAGTTATGAATATAACTACTGTTCCCTGAAGGAGGGAACTAGGCATAACGTATTTTGCCCCCACGCTGTCTAGGGGTTTGGGCTTGCTGAAGAGCAGTACTGAATTGAGTAAATTAATGCGAGCCCTGGGTGTGATTGGCTCTTTGGGTGTGATTTCAGTTCTTCAGGTGAATATGACTGGTCATTGACTCTCCATAGTATGTTATACCTCGTCCCTCCTTCAGGGAACAGTAGTTATAGTCATAACTGTATGTTTCCTTTCCGTCGGTCACTCAGTATAACATATTACATCCTTTCAAGTGAGCTTTGTGAGGATCGACGCAGGAGATGAGAAGCAGGAATAGGGAGTGAAGGTTTAATATAGACAGACAAGCAATTGAACAAGAACACCATCTGGACATAAACACAACGCGACAAACAATGCTACTACAGGGAACAACACAGAGGAGCAGACGTATATGCAGGGGCAATCAACAAAGTGAGGGAGTCCAGGTGAGTCCAATAAGCGCTGCTGCGCGTAATGATGGTGACTGGTGCATGTAAAGAAGGGTAGCCTGGCGCCCTCGAGCACCAGGGAGGGGGAGCGGGAGCAGGCGTGATAGAACCCCCCCCCCCCTCTCTAGGGGCGCCAGCGTCCCACCCGGGCGAGCTGGATGGGCCGGCTGAGGCGTAACAGCCTGACAATCCCGCTGCGGTGTAGAAGCCCTATGGGCCAGCTGAAGCATGATGTGGGATGGGAACCTGCCAAGCCAACCGTGGCAAGGAAACCTCTCGAGCCAGCTTGGGCGTGACAGCCCGAAGAGCCAGCTTAGGCACCCCTGCTTCCATCAGCGGTGGAATCCAAGCCTGACGTCACCAACAAAACAAGAAAACTCATGAGCCGGCCGAGGCATCCCCAGGTTCCATCGGCGACGGCCCCCAGGTCCAACGTCACCAACAAAATCCAACCCTAAAAAACTCCCTGATGCTTCTTGTAATGGTGTCCACGTTCTGTAAGGATCGACGCAGGAGATGAGAAGCAGGTACAGGGAGTGAAGGTTTAGTAACTGACGGACATGAAACAGAACAGGAACAGCGTCTGGACAGGAACACATAACAACAATGAATGCAGACACAGGGAACACCACCGAGGAACAGACAGATATACAGGGGGTAATCAACAACGTGAAAGAGTCCAGGTGAGTCCAATGAGCGCTGCTGCGCGTAATGATGGTGACTGGTGCGTGTAAAGAAGGGTAGCCTGGTGCCCTCGAGCACCAGGGAGGGGGAGCGGGAGCAGGCGTGACAACCTTAGTATCTAGATATTGTGTTTCTATTCCTGTGCTCTACACACACACACACACACACACACACACACACAGACACACACGCGCGCGCGCACGAACACACAACACACAAAACACAACACACACATCTCTGTACCACACTCTACTGTAAAGTATGTGGTGCCCACGGTGGTCTAACACTCCTGCAGGTCTCTCATGCGTGTAGTACGTCTGGCATGTTTTTCTCATCCTATTTCACCGATAAAGTGGTTTTACCTCAGGCTGATTCAGGCAAAGACTTCATCATAGACGCTCTAAATGGCTGCCACACACACACACACACACACATACACACACCTGGGACCCTGCCATTGAGGGCGGCTGTGGTGTTTCCACCCTAACCAACCAATCTCATCTCTTCATCTCAGGGCTGAGTGGAGGTAAAGAATGAGAGAATACATAATTTTGTTGGCTAATATATCATTGTCTTTTTTATTGGGGTAGAGATGTATTTAGTGGACTATTTCATTGTGCTTTTGGGCTATTGAGTTCAAATGTCCTCTCCTTTTGACAGAACCCTATAGAACTGGATGAGAGAACCCATCCCTATCTTTCTGTCTCTCGCTTTTGTGGTTTCGCTTTTGTGGTTTCTATCTTTCCTTTTTAATTTTCACTCTATGTTACCCTTTATCACCTTTTCAGTCTCTCTCTTTGTCCGTTTCCTCTACCTCGTTCCCATTTTGCAATCTCTCTTTCTCTCTCATTCACTCTCGTTTCCTCCCCCGTTCTTTCTGCTTCTCATTATCAGCACCGTTCGCTCCTCTGCTCTGATGCAGTCCATTCCTGCCAAAAAGCTCTTTCAATTAGCTGAAGTTGAATCGGAAGGCCCTCCATTCCACTCCTCTCTCTCCCTCTAGAAAGCATTGTGTGTGTGGAAGGCAGCCGCCAGCACCTCCTCTTCCCTGAAACTCTCCCTATCAGACTAGTTATCTCCTATCTTTCAACTCTACTACACACGGCTACTCTGTCTTTGTTTCTCTCTCTGTCTTTCTCAATTCAGTTCAATTCAAAGGGCTTTATTGGCATGGGAAACATATGTCTCTCGCTCTCTCTCTGTCGCTCTGTCTCCCTCTCTCTCTGCCTCTCTCATAACCTCTTTCTGTTTCCCTCTCTCTGTCTCGGTCTCTCACAACTTCTCTCTCTCCCCCTTTCTGCTCTCTCTCCTTCTCCAAACAATTAGTCCATATTTACTATATAGACGCGAAGTATCATTCATACGGTATATAAACATGAATTAATGTCTCTCTGTGTCTCTCTTATTAATGACTCATTCATATACCACGAGCCATTGGAACAACCAATCGGTAGTCCACACAGTCCCTTAATTATTGAAATGCTCAGTCTGTCGGATCAATGCTCACAGATCCATAACCTTGGCATGTTGACAATATGTTGTTTGTGTGAGGCAATTCATTTAGAGTACGCCATTGTTCACAATATCTAATACGCGAGTAGGGGACGCATCTTGATAACGCTGCATGTCAACACATTGTGTGCTGTTGTTCATCATTCAAGTGGACATGTTGACAAATAGCCGCGTGGAGTCTTTCAGTACCTTAGCCAGTTTCTTGAAGCCTCACAAATAGCTTCAGGTACTATGGGTTGTGTTCATTAGGAAGATAATGGAGTGAAACGGGGAGGTACTTCTGAAACATTTCCTATAAAGAAAACGTTTGTGTTCTGTTGCAAAACGTTTCTCTACTGCGTGCCCTACTACTGACCACGACCCAGCTGAAGCTACAGTATTTCTATCCCCTTGATAGGAAGATACCAACCTGTAAAACATGAGAGAGTCGTGTCTCCCCATACAACCTGAAGGAAGAGTCCGTTGGTGTCCGGGGCGGATATGATAAGCCCCGTCTCACAAAGTGTCCCAAATGGCACCCTATTCATTTGACATCTGACCAGAGCCCTGGTCAAATGTAGTGCACTACTGCATGTAGGGAATAGGATGCCGTTTGGTAGGCAAGAGAGTCTTCCTCCAAATCCACTCGGCTACCCAGGAATGACATGTCTGTCCGTCAATCCTTTGTCTGCGCCCCAAATGGTACTCTGTTCTCTATATAGTGCACTACTTTAGACCAGAGGCCTATGGGAAGATTGTGCTATTTGGGATGGAGACTCTCACAGCGCGACTCTCCACACCACCGGATCGTGTGAACAAGTTGTGGGCTCACTTTAAAGCAGACACGTTTTGGCTGCTTCACAGAGACGCTTTCAGAGTGTGATACTGATCAGATATTGTCAGTCTGTCTGAGTTACTGTATAGGCTACGTGTTTATTTCCTTAGTCGCAGTATAACTTTACCTCTCTCTCTGTCTCTCTCTCTGTCTCTCTCTCTGTCTCTCTCTCTGTCTCTCTCTCTCTGTCTCGCTCTCTGTCTCTCTCTCTGTCTCTCTCTCTCTGTCTCTCTCTCTGTCTCTCTCTCTGTCTCTCTCTCTGTCTCTCTCTCTCTGTCTCTCTCTCTGTCTCTCTCTCTGTCTCTCTCTCTGTCTCTCTCTCTGTCTCTCTCTCTCTGTCTCTCTCTCGCTGTCTCTCTCTCCCTGTCTCTCTCTCGCTGTCTCTCTCTCTCTCTCTCTCTCTCTCTCTCTCTCTCTGTCTCTCTCTCTGTCTCTGTGTCTCTTTCTCTCTTTCTCTCGCTCTTTCTCTCTCTCTCTCGCTCTCTCTCTCTGTCTCTCTCAATTCAATTCAATTCAATTCAAGGGCTTTATTGGCATGGGAAACATGTGTTAACATTGCCAAAGCAAGTGAGGTAGACAACATACAAAGTGAATATATAAAGTGAAAAACAACAAAAATTAACAGTAAACATTACACATACAGAGGTTTCAAAACAGTAAAGACATTACAAATGTCATATTATATATATATATACAGTGTTTTAACAATGTACAAATGGTTAAAGGACACAAGATAAAATAAATAAGCATAAATATGGGTTGTATTTACAATGGTGTGTGTTCTTCACTGGTTGCCCTTTTCTCGTGGCAACAGGTCACAAATCTTGCTGCTGTGATGGCACACTGTGGTAGTTCACCCAATAGATATGGGAGTTTATCAAAATTGGATTTGTTTTCGAATTCTTTGTGGATCTGTGTAATCTGAGGGAAATATGTCTCTCTAATATGGTCATACATTGGGCAGGAGGTTAGGAAGTGCAGCTCAGTTTCCACCTCATTTTGTGGGCAGTGAGCACATAGCCTGTCTTCTCTTGAGAGCCATGTCTGCCTACGGCGGCCTTTCTCAATAGCAAGGCTATGCTCACTGAGTCTGTACATAGTCAAAGCTTTCCTTAATTTTGGGTCAGTCACAGTGGTCAGGTATTCTGCCGCTGTGTACTCTCTGTTTAGGGCCAAATAGCATTCTAGTTTGCTCTGTTTTTTTGTTAATTCTTTCCAATGTGTCAAGTAATTATCTTTTTGTTTTCTCATGATTTGGTTGGGTCTAATTGTGCTGTTGTCCTGGGGCTCTGTAGGGTGTGTTTGTG
>NC_092163.1:11413628-11433628 GCF_045791955.1 Oncorhynchus clarkii lewisi
ACTGACCAAGCAACCTCAGGAACATTAACATACAATAACTCAGGTTCTCAAATTCAATGCCTTCATGTCTTCTTTGCATGTGTGTGTGTTTCTGCAACCATGTTATCATTTCCACTGTGTACATTAAGGTTTGCAGTTGATTTAGAACCGGAAATATGCGGTTGGGTCATTCCACCAATTCGTTGCCTTTTGAGAAGTTTAACTTAGTCCCCAAAAAACATTTGATTTCACATCATTTTAACATAAAGAGCACATGTTCAAATAAAAGAAAATGACTGTAACAGGGTTGACTGTAACAGTGTTGACCGTAACAGGGTTGACCGTAACAGGGTTGACTGTAACAGTGTTGACTATAACAGGGTTGACCGTAACAGCGTTGACCGTAACAGGGTTGACCGTAACAGGGTTGACCGTAACAGGGTTGACCGTAACAGTGTTGACCGTAACAGGGTTGACCGTAACAGGGTTGACCGTAACAGGGTTGACCGTAACAGGGTAGACCGTAACAGGGTTGACCGTAACAGGGTTGACCGTAACAGGGTTGACCGTAACAGGGTTGACCGTAACAGTGTTGACTGTAACAGTGTTGACTGTAACAGGGTTGACCGTAACAGGGTTGACCGTAACAGTGTTGACCGTAACAGGGTTTACGATTTCATTTGAAATCAGCCATAAATCCCCTTGTGATGTGAAATGGAAGCTTGTTATGTGCATCAGGGAGTGGCAACTGAATGCAAGCTTCACAAAATAATAGATAGTGTTAAACATTTCTAGCCTGTTCATCTATGGGTAAACGGTTAATGCTCAACCCGCTCAATTTTCCAACACAAAACACCAGAAAATTGCCAAAAAGGGTAGAACCATGATTTGACTATAAGATGATTAATGTTTGTTTAGAATATTGTTTTCACAAAGCGATAGTTGCAACGTGCGTAAAGGCCCCGACGTAAATGAATCACTGATCACGTGAGATAAACACTAATGTTAAGAAATGACTTTGTCAAAACAACAAAGTAACGAGGGCTTCATAATGACAGAGCGCGTTAAAAAGTCACAGGCGGGGCACGGAGGGACGTGTCAAAACGATCAATCTTCCGTTTATTGATTTCTCCATGTGGTCTATATTAAAAAGGGCACTTCATTTAATAGAACAGCCTTTTAAAATTCAATATTGACGCACAGTTTCTACTTAAAATGTCAAAGGGACGCAAAGGCAATGTTTTGTGGAACACCCGTGTTATTGCAATGTATGAATGTTACTGTAGTGTGAAACCAGAGTGTGTCATACAGTATATTAGAGGGTTTAGTGGGTAACACTTTACATCCAGTTACTCTTATTATAGCAGCAACAACATTGTGAGGTTTCTTGCCCATAGGTATCAGTCAAGTCATTGTTTTTGTTTGAGTTACGGACTGCAGCTTTAAGACATTCTTTAACCCGTGTTGTAATGGTGTAGTAACTATAGTAACATTGTTTCCTCGCAGGTATCTGATGAACGTGACGTTCGAGGGACGCAACCTGTCATTCAGTGAGGATGGATACCAGATGCATCCCAAACTGGTCATCACCCTGCTAGACAAGCAGAGACGCTGGGACAAGGTGAGTATCTCTCGTCTTCCTCTCCTTCTCTTTCTATGTCTCTCTCTCATTCTCTGGTTTCTTTCTTTGATTTCTCTCATACCCTTTTTCTTCCTCTCTCCCTCTCTCTCTCTTTCTTTGTCATTCTCTTTCTCTTCCTCCTCTCTCTCTTTCTTTCTCTTTCTTCTTTCTCTTTCTCTTCCTCCTCTCTTTCTTTCTCTTTCTATTCCTCCTCTCTCTCTTTCTCTCTCTTTCTTTCTCTTTCTTCTTTCTCTTTCTCTTCCTCCTCTCTCTTTCTTTCTCTTTCTATTCCTCCTCTCTCTCTTTCTCTCTCTTTCTTTCTCTTTCTCTTTCTCTTTCTCTTTCTCTTCCTCCTCTCTCTCTTTCTCTCTCTTTCTTTCTATTCCTCCTCTCTCTCTTTCTTTCTCTTTCTTCTTTCTCTTTCTCTTCCTCCCCTCTCTCTTTCTCTCTCTTTCTCTCTCTTCCTCCTCTCTCTCTTTCTCTCTCTTTCTTTCTCTTTCTTCTTTCTCTTTCTCTTCCTCCTCTCTCTCTTTCTCTCTCTCTCTTTCTTTCTCTTTCTTCTTTCTCTCTCTCTTCCTCCTCTCTCTTTCTTTCTCTTTCTCTTTCTCTTCCTCCTCTCTCTCTTTCTTTCTCTTTCTTCTTTCTCTTTCTCTTCCTCCTCTCTCTCTTTCTCTCTCTTTCTTTCTCTTTCTATTCCTCCTCTCTCTCTTTCTCTCTCTTTCTTTCTCTTTCTTCTTTCTCTTTCTCTTCCTCCTCTCTCTCTTTCTTTCTCTTTCTATTCCTCCTCTCTCTCTTTCTTTCTCTTTCTATTCCTCCTCTCTCTCTTTCTTTCTCTTTCTATTCCTCCTCTCTCTCTTTCTTTCTCTTTCTATTCCTCCTCTCTCTCTTTCTCTCTCTTTCTCTCTCTTTCTTTCTCTTTCTTCTTTCTCTTTCTATTCCTCCTCTCTCTCTTTCTTTCTCTTTCTATTCCTCCTCTCTCTCTTTCTTTCTCTTTCTATTCCTCCTCTCTCTCTTTCTTTCTCTTTCTATTCCTCCTCTCTCTCTTTCTTTCTCTTTCTATTCCTCCTCTCTCTCTTTCTTTCTCTTTCTCTTTCTCTTTCTATTCCTCCTTTCTCTTTCTTTCTCTTTCTTCTTTCTCTTTCTATTCCTCCTCTCTCTCTTTCTTTCTCTTTCTATTCCTCCTCTCTCTCTTTCTCTCTCTTTCTTTCTCTTTCTTCTTTCTCTTTCTCTTCCTCCTCTCTCTCTTTCTTTCTCTTTCTCTTCCTCCTCTCTCTCTTTCTTTCTCTTTCTCTTCCTCCTCTCTCTCTTTCTTTCTCTTTCTCTTCCTCCTCTCTCTCTTTCTTTCTCTTTCTATTCCTCCTTTCTCTCTTTCTCTCTCTTTCTTTCTCTTTCTTCTTTCTCTTTCTCTTCCTCCTCTCTCTCTTTCTTTCTCTTTCTCTTCCTCCTCTCTCTCTTTCTTTCTCTTTCTCTTCCTCCTCTCTCTCTTTCTTTCTCTTTCTATTCCTCCTTTCTCTCTTTCTCTCTCTTTCTTTCTCTTTCTTCTTTCTCTTTCTCTTCCTCCTCTCTCTTTCTTTCTCGTTCTTCTTTCTCTTTCTCTTCCTCCTCTCTCTCTTTCTTTCTCTTTCTCTCTCTTTCTTTCTCTTTCTTCTTTCTCTTTCTATTCCTCCTCTCTTTATTTCTCTCTCTTTCTCTCTCTTTCTTTCTCTCTTTCTTCTTTCTCTTTCTATTCCTCCTCTCTCTCTTTCTTTCTCTTTCTCTCTCTTTCTCTTTCTCTCTCTTTCTCTCTCTTTCTTCTTTCTCTTTCTTCCTCCTCTTTCTCTTCCTCCTCTCTCTCTTTCTTTCTCTTTCTATTCCTCCTCTCTCTCTTTCTCTCTCTTTCTTTCTCTTTCTTTCTCTCTCTTTCTATTCCTCCTCTCTCTCTTTCTTTCTCTTTCTCTCTCTTTCTTTCTTTCTCTTCCTCCTCTCTCTTTCTTTCTCTTTCTTCTTTCTCTTTCTATTCCTCCTCTCTCTCTTTCTTTCTCTTTCTATTCCTCCTCTCTCTCTTTCTCTCTCTTTCTTTCTCTTTCTTCTTTTTCTTTCTCTTCCTCCTCTCTCTTTCTTTCTCTTTCTTCTTTCTCTTTCTCTTCCTCCTCTCTCTCTTTCTTTCTCTTTCTATTCCTCCTCTCTCTCTTTCTTTCTCTTTCTATTCCTCCTCTCTCTCTTTCTTTCTCTTTCTATTCCTCCTCTCTCTCTTTCTTTCTCTTTCTATTCCTCCTCTCTCTCTTTCTTTCTCTTTCTATTCCTCCTCTCTCTCTTTCTCTTTCTATTCCTCCTCTCTCTCTTTCTCTTTCTATTCCTCCTCTCTCTCTTTCTTTCTCTTTCTATTCCTCCTCTCTCTTTCTTTCTCTTTCTATTCCTCCTCTCTCTCTTTCTTTCTCTTTCTATTCCTCCTCTCTCTCTTTCTCTTTCTATTCCTCCTCTCTCTCTTTCTTTCTCTTTCTATTCCTCCTCTCTCTCTTTCTCTTTCTATTCCTCCTCTCTCTCTTTCTCTTTCTATTCCTCCTCTCTCTCTTTCTTCTTTCTCTTTCTCTTCCTCCTCTCTTTATTTCTCTCTCTTTCTTTCTCTTTCTTCTTTCTCTTTCTATTCCTCCTCTCTTTATTTCTCTCTCTTTCTTCTCTCTCTTTCTCTCTCTTTATTTGTGTTTTATTTGTCCCTGATGATTTATGATTATGCAAACCACCCAATCATTCGTCCCTCCTCTCTCTCTTCCCTCCTCTCTTTCTTCCCTCCCCTCTCTCTTCCCTCCTCCCATCCCCAGGTGGGTAAGTGGGAGAACAGCTCCCTGTCCATGAAGTACCACGTGTGGCCCAGGTTTGAGCTGTTCTCCGATGGGGAGGCCCGAGAGGACGACCACCTGTCCATCGTGACGCTGGAGGAGGCTCCCTTTGTCATCGTGGAGGACGTGGACCCCCTCAGTGGCACCTGCATGAGGAACACAGTGCCGTGCAGGAAACAGCTTAAAATACTGTAAGACAACTATGATCCACCTTAACCAAATACACAACCCTATACTGTATTCCCTCTCTCCTATTGATCATATATTGAGTGCTGATGACAAATTCAACTACAGCCGTTTATACCATTACCTCCTTCATGAAACAACTCAAAATACTGTGAAAACTAAAGACCTATATCACTATCACAGGTGGCCGGTGGCACGTTAATTGGGGAGAACAGGCTCATAGTCATGTCTGGAACGAAATCAATGCAATGGTTTCAAACACATCAAACACATGGTTTCCATGTGTTTGATACCATTCCATTCACTCAATTCCAGGCATTATTATGAGTCGTCCTCTCTACAGCAGCCTCCTGTGATTAGTATTGAATATATACGTCAATGTTTAGGTTGTCATACCTGTAGCTCAAAATCCTATGAGAACCATAGACCAATATCTCTATTAAAACAGAGCAATATCTCTATTAAAAACAAAGTAATATCTCTATTAAAACAGACCAATATCTCTATTAAAACAGATCAATATCTCTATTAAAAACAGCAATATCTCTATTAAAAACAGACCAATATCTCTATTAAAACAGAGCAATATCTCTATTAAAAACAGCAATATCTCTATTCAAAACAGAGCAATATCTCTATTAAAAACAGACCAATATCTCTATTAAAAACAGACCAATATCTCTATTAAAACAGACCAATATCTCTATTAAAAACAGCAATATCTCTATTAAAAACAGAGCAATATCTCTATTAAAAACAGAGCAATATCTCTATTAAAACATAGCAATATCTCTATTAAAACAGAGTAATATCTATATTAATTAAAACAGACCAATATCTCTATTAAAACAGACCAATATCTCTATTAAAAACAGACCAATATCTCTATTAAAAACAGACCAATATCTCTATTAAAACAGACCAATATCTCTATTAAAAACAGACCAATATCTCTATTAAAAACAGAGCAATATCTCTATTAAAAACAGACCAATATCTCTATTAAAAACAGACCAATATCTCTATTAAAAACAGACCAATATCTCTATTAAAACAGACCAATATCTCTATTAAAACAGAGCAATATCTCTATTAAAAACAGCAATATCTCTATTAAAAACAGAGCAATATCTCTATTAAAAACAGACCAATATCTCTATTAAAAACAGACCAATATCTCTATTAAAACAGACCAATATCTCTATTAAAAACAGACCAATATCTCTATTAAAACAGACCAATATCTCTATTAAAACAGACCAATATCTCTATTAAAACAGAGCAATATCTCTATTAAAAACAGCAATATCTCTATTAAAACAGACCAATATCTCTATTAAAAACAGACCAATATCTCTATTAAAAACAGACCAATATCTCTATTAAAACAGACCAATATCTCTATTAAAAAAGAGCAATATTTATATTAAAACAGAGTAATATCTCTATTAAAACAGACCAATATCTCTATTAAAAACAGAGCAATATCTCTATTAAAACAGACCAATATCTCTATTAAAACATACCAATATCTCTATTAAAAACAGCAATATCTCTATTAAAAACAGCAATATCTCTATTAAAACAGAGCAATATCTCTATTAAAACAGAGTAATATCTCTATTAAAACAGAGTAATATCTCTATTAAAACAGACCAATATCTCTATTAAAACAGACCAATATCTCTATTAAAACAGAGCAATATCTCTATTAAAACAGAGTAATATCTCTATTAAAACAGAGTAATATCTCTATTAAAACAGACCAATATCTCTATTAAAACAGACCAATATCTCTATTAAAACAGACCAATATCTCTATTAAAACAGACCAATATCTCTATTAAAACATGCCAATATCTCTATTAAAACAGAGCAATATCTCTATTAAAACAGAGTAATATCTCTATTAAAACAGAGTAATATCTCTATTAAAACAGACCAATATCTCTATTAAAACAGACCAATATCTCTATTAAAAACAGCAATATCTCTATTAAAAACAGACCAATATCTCTATTAAAACAGACCAATATCTCTGTTAAAACAGACCAATATCTCTATTAAAAACAGACCAATATCTCTATTAAAACAGACCAATATCTCTATTAAAACAGACCAATATCTCTATTAAAACAGAGCTCAAATTCTACTTTAAGGGCAGAAAATGTCTAGGACCTTCATGGCATCTATAAAATGGAAGCATCCGGTTTTAGGGGAAAGCAGAAAAGAGGCAAAGCCTGAACCTGATGCTTCCGGTCTTCATCGACCCCGCTCAGGTGTTTTGGTCATTTAATCTATCTCTCCATTTCATCCTCTCATCCTCTCTCAATCTATTTGTCTTCTGATAACCCCCATCCCTTCCCTCCCTCTTTCTATATCTGGACTATTTTACTTTTATTCACGCTTCACCCTTCTTCAGTTTCTCCACTTCACCTTGCCCTCCCATAATGGATTCCCCTCATTGGCCTCCTTTTTCTCTCACTCCTTTTCCCACTCTCCTTTTTTCTCACTCCATTTATCTCTCTGAGCTGGCCTATCTAAATTCCCTGTAGCTCCTGCCTCTCATTCCTTGCCCTTTCCTCCTTTTATTATTGACATTTCATCCTCTTCTCACCTCTCCTGTCAACCTCACCATCACTGTTTATTTATTGTTTCTCCCCCTCTCTTCTGATCATCATGTACCTGTCCCCCCTTCTCTTCTGATCATCCTGTACCTGTCCCCCTGTCTTCTGATCATCATGTACCTGTCCCCCTCTCTTCTGATCATCCTGTACCTGTCCCACCTTCTCTTCTGATCATCCTGTACCTGTCCCCCTGTCTTCTGATCATCATGTACCTGTCCCCCTCTCTTCTGATCATCCTGTACCTGTCCCCCACTCTTCTGATCATCCTGTACCTGTCCCCCCTCTCTTCTGATCATCCTGTACCTGTCCCCCCATCTTCTGATCATCCTGTACCTGTCCCCCTCTCTTCTGATCATCCTGTACCTCTCCCCCTCTCTTCTGACCACCCTGTACCTGTCCCGCTCTCTTCTGACCATCCTGTACCTGTCCCCCCGTCTTCTGACCATCCTGTACCTGTCCCCCCTCTCTTCCGATCATCCTGTACCTGTCCCCCTCTCTTCTGATCATCCTGTACCTGTCCCCCCGTCTTCTGATCATCATGTACCTGTCCCCCTCTCTTCTGATCATCCTGTACCTGTCCCCCTCTCTTCTGATCATCCTGTAACTGTCCCCCCTCTCTTCTGATCATCCTGTACCTGTCCCCCTCTCTTCTGATCATCCTGTACCTGTCCCCCTCTCTTCTAGCCATCCTGTACCTGTCCCCCCGTCTTCTGACCATCCTTTACCTATCCCCCTCTCTTCTGATCATCCTGTACCTGCCCCCCCCCCCCCCCCGTCTTATGATCATCCTGTACCTGTCCCCCTTCTCTTCTGATCATCCTGTACCTGTCCCCCCTCTCTTCTGATCATCCTGTGCCTGTCCCCCTCTCACCTGACCATCCTGTACCTGTCCCCCCGTCTTCTGATCATCATGTACCTGTCAACCTCTCTTCTGATCATCCTGTACCTGTCCCCCTCTCTTCTGATCATCCTGTACCTGTCCCCCTGTCTTCTGATCATCATGTACCTGTCCCCCTCTCTTCTGATCATCCTGTACCTGTCCCCCTCTCTTCTGATCATCCTGTACCTGTCCCCCCTCTCTTCTGATCATCCTGTACCTGTCCCCCTGTCTTCTGATCATCCTGTACCTGTCCCCCCATCTTCTGATCATCCTGTACCTGTCCCCCCTCTCTTCTGATCATCCTGTACCTGTCCCCCCGTCTTCTGATCATCCTGTACCTCTCCCCCTCTCTTCTGACCACCCTGTACCTGTCCCGCTCTCTTCTGACCATCCTGTACCTGTCCCCCCGTCTTCTGACCATCCTGTACCTGTCCCCCCTCTCTTCCGATCATCCTGTACCTGTCCCCCTCTCTTCTGATCATCCTGTCCCCCCGTCTTCTGATCATCATGTACCTGTCCCCCTCTCTTCTGATCATCCTGTACCTGTCCCCCTCTCTTCTGATCATCCTGTAACTGCCCCCCCCCATCTTCTGATCATCCTGTACCTGTCCCCCTCTCTTCTAGCCATCCTGTACCTGTCCCCCCGTCTTCTGACCATCCTTTACCTATCCCCCCTCTCTTCTGATCATCCTGTACCTGCCCCCCCCCCGTCTTCTGATCATCCTGTACCTGTCCCCCTTCTCTTCTGATCATCCTGTACCTGTCCCCCCTCTCTTCTGATCATCCTGTACCTGTCCCTCCTCTCTTCTGATCATCCTGTACCTATCCCTCCTCTCTTCTGATCATCATGTACCTGTCCCCCCTTTCTTCTGATCATCCTGTACCTGTCCCCCCTCTCTTCTGATCATCCTGTACCTGTCCCCCCTCTCTTCTGATCATCCTGTACCTGTCCCTCCTCTCTTCTGATCATCCTGTACCTATCCCTCCTCTCTTCTGATCATCCTGTACCTGTCCCCCCTTTCTTCTGATCATCCTGTACCTGTCCCTCCTCTCTTCTGATCATCCTGTACCTATCCCTCCTCTCTTCTGATCATCCTGTACCTGTCCCCCCTTTCTTCTGATCATCCTGTACCTGTCCCTCCTCTCTTCTGATCATCCTGTACCTATCCCTCCTCTCTTCTGATCGTCCTGTACCTGTCCCTCCTCTCTTCTGATAATCCTGTACCTGTCCCCCTCTCTTCTACCTCTCTTTGATTGGCCCCATATATTTTTGCCCTTTGACCCACCTGGTCATTGGTTTCTTCCTGTGTCCCATTATCCTCATTTTTCTCTTTCCTCTCTTTATTTTGCTCTTCATCTCTCTCTTATCCTTCTATTTCTCTCTGTGTGTCTCACTCTATCTCTCTTTCTCTGTCGTTCTCCCTCTCCCTCCCTCTCTCTCTTATCCTTCTATTTCTCTCTGTGTGTCTCACTCTATCTCTCTTTCTCTGTCGTTCTCCCTCTCCCTCCCTCTCTCTCTTATCCTTCTATTTCTCTCTGTGTGTCTCACTCTATCTCTCTTTCTCTGTCGTTCTCCCTCTCCCTCCCTCTCTCTCTTATCCTTCTATTTCTCTCTGTGTGTCTCACTCTAGCTCTCTTTCTCTGTCGTTCTCCCTCTCCCTCCCTCTCTCTCTTATCCTTCTATTTCTCTCTGTGTGTCTCACTCTATCTCTCTTTCTCTGTCGTTCTCCCTCTCCCTCCCTCTCTCTCTTATCCTTCTATTTCTCTCTGTGTGTCTCACTCTATCTCTCTTTCTCTGTCGTTCTCCCTCTCCCTCCCTTTCTCTCTTATCCTTCTATTTCTCTCTGTGTGTCTCACTCTATCTCTCTTTCTCTGTCGTTCTCCCTCTCCCTCCCTCTCTCTCTTATCCTTCTATTTCTCTCTGTGTGTCTCACTCTATCTCTCTTTCTCTGTCGTTCTCCCTCTCCCTCCCTCTCTCTCTTATCCTTCTATTTCTCTCTGTGTGTCTCACTCTATCTCTCTTTCTCTGTCGTTCTCCCTCTCCCTCCCTCTCTCTCTTATCCTTCTATTTCTCTCTGTGTGTCTCACTCTATCTCTCTTTCTCTGTCGTTCTCCCTCTCCCTCCCTCTCACTCTTATCCTTCTATTTCTCTCTGTGTGTCTCACTCTATCTCTCTTTCTCTGTCGTTCTCCCTCTCCCTCCCTCTCTCTCTTATCCTTCTATTTCTCTCTGTGTGTCTCACTCTATCTCTCTTTCTCTGTCGTTCTCCCTTTCCCTCCCTCTCACTCTTATCCTTCTATTTCTCTCTGTGTGTCTCACTCTATCTCTCTTTCTCTGTCGTCCTCCCTCTCCCTCCCTCTCACTCTTATCCTTCTATTTCTCTCTGTGTGTCTCTATCTCTCTTTCTCTGTCGTCCTCCCTCTCCCTCCCTCTCTCTCTTATCCTTCTATTTCTCTCTGTGTGTCTCACTCTATCTCTCTTTCTCTGTCGTTCTCCCTCTCCCTCCCTCTCACTCTTATCCTTCTATTTCTCTCTGTGTGTCTCACTCTATCTCTCTTTCTCTGTCGTTCTCCCTCTCCCTCCCTCTCTCTCTTATCCTTCTATTTCTCTCTGTGTCTCACTCTATCTCTCTTTCTCTGTCGTTCTCCCTCTCCCTCCCTTTCTCTCTTATCCTTCTATTTCTCTCTGTGTGTCTCACTCTATCTCTCTTTCTCTGTCGTTCTCCCTCTCCCTCCCTCTCTCTCTTATCCTTCTATTTCTCTCTGTGTGTCTCACTCTACCTCTCTTTCTCTGTCGTTCTCCCTTTCCCTCCCTCTCACTCTTATCCTTCTATTTCTCTCTGTGTGTCTCACTCTATCTCTCTTTCTCTGTCGTCCTCCCTCTCCCTCCCTCTCTCTCTTATCCTTCTATTTCTCTCTGTGTGTCTCACTCTATCTCTCTTTCTCTGTCGTTCTCCCTCTCCCTCCCTCTCTCTCTTATCCTTCTATTTCTCTCTGTGTGTCTCACTCTAGCTCTCTTTCTCTGTCGTTCTCCCTCTCCCTCCCTCTCTCTCTTATCCTTCTATTTCTCTCTGTGTGTCTCACTCTATCTCTCTTTCTCTGTCGTTCTCCCTCTCCCTCCCTCTCTCTCTTATCCTTCTATTTCTCTCTGTGTGTCTCACTCTATCTCTCTTTCTCTGTCGTTCTCCCTCTCCCTCCCTTTCTCTCTTATCCTTCTATTTCTCTCTGTGTGTCTCACTCTATCTCTCTTTCTCTGTCGTTCTCCCTCTCCCTCCCTCTCTCTCTTATCCTTCTATTTCTCTCTGTGTCTCACTCTATCTCTCTTTCTCTGTCGTTCTCCCTCTCCCTCCCTCTCTCTCTTATCCTTCTATTTCTCTCTGTGTGTCTCACTCTATCTCTCTTTCTCTGTCGTTCTCCCTCTCCCTCCCTCTCTCTCTTATCCTTCTATTTCTCTCTGTGTGTCTCACTCTATCTCTCTTTCTCTGTCGTTCTCCCTCTCCCTCCCTCTCACTCTTATCCTTCTATTTCTCTCTGTGTGTCTCACTCTATCTCTCTTTCTCTGTCGTTCTCCCTCTCCCTCCCTCTCTCTCTTATCCTTCTATTTCTCTCTGTGTGTCTCACTCTATCTCTCTTTCTCTGTCGTTCTCCCTTTCCCTCCCTCTCACTCTTATCCTTCTATTTCTCTCTGTGTGTCTCACTCTATCTCTCTTTCTCTGTCGTCCTCCCTCTCCCTCCCTCTCACTCTTATCCTTCTATTTCTCTCTGTGTGTCTCACTCTATCTCTCTTTCTCTGTCGTCCTCCCTCTCCCTCCCTCTCTCTCTTATCCTTCTATTTCTCTCTGTGTGTCTCACTCTATCTCTCTTTCTCTGTCGTTCTCCCTCTCCCTCCCTCTCACTCTTATCCTTCTATTTCTCTCTGTGTGTCTCACTCTATCTCTCTTTCTCTGTCGTTCTCCCTCTCCCTCCCTCTCTCTCTTATCCTTCTATTTCTCTCTGTGTCTCACTCTATCTCTCTTTCTCTGTCGTTCTCCCTCTCCCTCCCTTTCTCTCTTATCCTTCTATTTCTCTCTGTGTGTCTCACTCTATCTCTCTTTCTCTGTCGTTCTCCCTCTCCCTCCCTCTCTCTCTTATCCTTCTATTTCTCTCTGTGTGTCTCACTCTATCTCTCTTTCTCTGTCGTTCTCCCTTTCCCTCCCTCTCACTCTTATCCTTCTATTTCTCTCTGTGTGTCTCACTCTATCTCTCTTTCTCTGTCGTCCTCCCTCTCCCTCCCTCTCTCTCTTATCCTTCTATTTCTCTCTGTGTGTCTCACTCTATCTCTCTTTCTCTGTCGTTCTCCCTCTCCCTCCCTCTCTCTCTTATCCTTCTATTTCTCTCTGTGTGTCTCACTCTATCTCTCTTTCTCTGTCGTTCTCCCTCTCCCTCCCTCTCTCTCTTATCCTTCTATTTCTCTCTGTGTGTCTCACTCTATCTCTCTTTCTCTGTCGTTCTCCCTCTCCCTCCCTCTCTCTCTTATCCTTCTATTTCTCTCTGTGTGTCTCACTCTATCTCTCTTTCTCTGTCGTTCTCCCTCTCCCTCCCTCTCTCTCTTATCCTTCTATTTCTCTCTGTGTCTCACTCTATCTCTCTTTCTCTGTCGTTCTCCCTTTCCCTCCCTCTCTTTCTTATCCTTCTATTTCTCTCTGTGTGTCTCACTCTATCTCTCTTTCTCTGTCGTTCTCCCTTTCCCTGCATCTCACTCTTATCCTTCTATTTCTCTCTGTGTGTCTCACTCTATCTCTCTTTCTCTGTCGTTCTCCCTCTCCCTCCCTCTCTCTCTTATCCTTTTATTTCTCTCTGTGTGTCTCACTCTATCTCTCTTTCTCTGTCGTTCTCCCTTTCCCTCCCTCTCTCTCTTATCTTTCTATTTCTCTCTGTGTGTCTCACTCTATCTCTCTTTCTCTGTTGTTCTCCCTCCCTCCCTCTCTCTCTTATCCTTCTATTTCTCTCTGTGTGTCTCACTCTATCTCTCTTTCTCTGTCGTTCTCCCTCTCCCTCCCTCTCTCTCTTATCCTTCTATTTCTCTCTGTGTGTCTCACTCTATCTCTCTTTCTCTGTCGTTCTCCCTCTCCCTCCCTCTCACTCTTATCCTTCTATTTCTCTCTGTGTGTCTCACTCTATCTCTCTTTCTCTGTCGTTCTCCCTTTCCCTCCCTCTCTCTCTTATCCTTCCATTTCTCTCTGTGTGTCTCACTCTATCTCTCTTTCTCTGTCGTTCTCCCTCTCCCTCCCTCTCTCTCTTATCCTTCTATTTCTCTCTGTGTGTCTCACTCTATCTCTCTTTCTCTGTCGTTCTCCCTCTCCCTCCCTCTCTCTCTTATCCTTCTATTTCTCTCTGTGTGTCTCACTCTATCTCTCTTTCTCTGTCGTTCTCCCTCTCCCTCCCTCTCTCTCTTATCCTTCTATTTCTCTCTGTGTGTCTCACTCTATCTCTCTTTCTCTGTCGTTCTCCCTCTCCCTCCCTCTCTCTCTTATCCTTCTATTTCTCTCTGTGTGTCTCACTCTATCTCTCTTTCTCTGTCGTTCTCCCTCTCCCTCCCTCTCTCTCTTATCCTTCTATTTCTCTCTGTGTGTCTCACTCTATCTCTCTTTCTCTGTCGTTCTCCCTCTCCCTCCCTCTCTCTCTTATCCTTCTATTTCTCTCTGTGTGTCTCACTCTATCTCTCTTTCTCTGTCGTTCTCCCTCTCCCTCCCTCTCTCTCTTATCCTTCTATTTCTCTCTGTGTGTCTCACTCTATCTCTCTTTCTCTGTCGTTCTCCCTCTCCCTCCCTCTCTCTCTTATCCTTCTATTTCTCTCTGTGTGTCTCACTCTATCTCTCTTTCTCTGTCGTTCTCCCTCTCCCTCCCTCTCTCTCTTATCCTTCTATTTCTCTCTGTGTCTCACTCTATCTCTCTTTCTCTGTCGTTCTCCCTTTCCCTCCCTCTCTTTCTTATCCTTCTATTTCTCTCTGTGTGTCTCACTCTATCTCTCTTTCTCTGTCGTTCTCCCTTTCCCTGCATCTCACTCTTATCCTTCTATTTCTCTCTGTGTGTCTCACTCTATCTCTCTTTCTCTGTCGTTCTCCCTCTCCCTCCCTCTCTCTCTTATCCTTTTATTTCTCTCTGTGTGTCTCACTCTATCTCTCTTTCTCTGTCGTTCTCCCTTTCCCTCCCTCTCTCTCTTATCTTTCTATTTCTCTCTGTGTGTCTCACTCTATCTCTCTTTCTCTGTTGTTCTCCCTCCCTCCCTCTCTCTCTTATCCTTCTATTTCTCTCTGTGTGTCTCACTCTATCTCTCTTTCTCTGTCGTTCTCCCTCTCCCTCCCTCTCTCTCTTATCCTTCTATTTCTCTCTGTGTGTCTCACTCTATCTCTCTTTCTCTGTCGTTCTCCCTCTCCCTCCCTCTCACTCTTATCCTTCTATTTCTCTCTGTGTGTCTCACTCTATCTCTCTTTCTCTGTCGTTCTCCCTTTCCCTCCCTCTCTCTCTTATCCTTCCATTTCTCTCTGTGTGTCTCACTCTATCTCTCTTTCTCTGTCGTTCTCCCTCTCCCTCCCTCTCTCTCTTATCCTTCTATTTCTCTCTGTGTGTCTCACTCTATCTCTCTTTCTCTGTCGTTCTCCCTCTCCCTCCCTCTCTCTCTTATCCTTCTATTTCTCTCTGTGTGTCTCACTCTATCTCTCTTTCTCTGTCGTTCTCCCTCTCCGTCCCTCTCTCTCTTATCCTTCTATTTCTCTCTGTGTGTCTCACTCTATCTCTCTTTCTCTGTCGTTCTCCCTCTCCCTCCCTCTCTCTCTTATCCTTCTATTTCTCTCTGTGTGTCTCACTCTATCTCTCTTTCTCTGTCGTTCTCCCTCTCCCTCCCTCTCTCTCTTATCCTTCTATTTCTCTCTGTGTGTCTCACTCTATCTCTCTTTCTCTGTCGTTCTCCCTCTCCCTCCCTCTCTCTCTTATCCTTCTATTTCTCTCTGTGTGTCTCACTCTATCTCTCTTTCTCTGTCGTTCTCCCTCTCCCTCCCTCTCTCTCTTATCCTTCTATTTCTCTCTGTGTGTCTCACTCTATCTCTCTTTCTCTGTCGTTCTCCCTCTCCCTCCCTCTCTCTCTTATCCTTCTATTTCTCTCTGTGTGTCTCACTCTATCTCTCTTTCTCTGTCGTTCTCCCTTTCCCTCCCTCTCTCTCTTATCCTTCTATTTCGCTATGTGTGTCTCACTCTATCTCTCTTTCTCTGTCGTTCTCCCTCTCCCTCCCTCTCTCTCTTATCCTTCTATTTCTCTCTGTGTGTCTCACTATCTCTCTTTCTCTGTCGTTCTCCCTCTCCCTCCCTCTCTCTCTTATCCTTTTATTTCTCTCTGTGTGTCTCACTCTATCTCTCTTTCTCTGTCGTTCTCCCTCTCCCTCCCTCTCTCTCTTATCCTTCTATTTCTCTCTGTGTGTCTCACTCTATCTCTCTTTCTCTGTCGTTCTCCCTCTCCCTCCCTCTCTCTCTAATCCTTCTATTTCTCTCTGTGTGTCTCACTCTATCTCTCTTTCTCTGTCGTTCTCCCTCTCTCTCCCTCTCTCTCTTATCCTTCTATTTCTCTCTGTGTGTCTCACTCTATCTCTCTTTCTCGGTCGTTCTCCCTTTCCCTCCCTCTCTCTCTTATCCTTCTATTTCTCTCTGTGTGTCTCACTCTATCTCTCTTTCTCTGTCGTTCTCCCTCTCCCTCCCTCTCACTCTTATCCTTCTATTTCTCTCTGTGTGTCTCACTCTATCTCTCTTTCTCTGTCGTTCTCCCTTTCCCTCCATCTCACTCTTATCCTTCTATTTCTCTCTGTGTGTCTCACTCTATCTCTCTTTCTCTGTCGTTCTCCCTCTCCCTCCCTCTCTCTCTTATCCTTCTATTTCTCTCTGTGTGTCTCACTCTTTCTCTCTTTCTCTGTCGTTCTCCCTTTCCCTCCCTCTCTCTCTTATCCTTCTATTTCTCTCTGTGTGTCTCACTCTATCTCTCTTTCTCTGTCGTTCTCCCTCTCCCTCCCTCTCTCTCTTATCCTTCTATTTCTCTCTGTATGTCTCACTCTATCTCTCTTTCTCTGTCGTTCTCCCTCTCCCTCCCTCTCTCTCTTATCCTTCTATTTCTCTCTGTGTGTCTCACTCTATCTCTCTTTCTCTGTCGTTCTCCCTCTCCCTCCCTCTCTCTCTTATCCTTCTATTTCTCTCTGTGTGTCTCACTCTATCTCTCTTTCTCTGTCGTTCTCCCTCTCCCTCCCTCTCTCTCTTATCCTTCTATTTCTCTGTGTGTGTCTCACTCTATCTCTCTTTCTCTGTCGTTCTCCCTCTCCCTCCCTCTCTCTCTTATCCTTCTATTTCTCTCTGTGTGTCTCACTCTATCTCTCTTTCTCTGTCGTTCTCCCTCTCCCTCCCTCTCTCTCTTATCCTTCTATTTCTCTCTGTGTGTCTCACTCTATCTCTCTTTCTCTGTCGTTCTCCCTCTCCCTCCCTCTCTCTCTTATCCTTCTATTTCTCTCTGTGTGTCTCACTCTATCTCTCTTTCTCTGTCGTTCTCCCTCTCCCTCCCTCTCTCTCTTATCCTTCTATTTCTCTCTGTGTGTCTCACTCTATCTCTCTTTCTCTGTCGTTCTCCCTTTCCCTCCCTCTCACTCTTATCCTTCTATTTCTCTCTGTGTGTCTCACTCTATCTCTCTTTCTCTGTCGTTCTCCCTCTCCCTCCCTCTCTCTCTTATCCTTCTATTTCTCTCTGTGTGTCTCACTCTATCTCTCTTTCTCTGTCGTTCTCCCTCTCCCTCCCTCTCTCTCTTATCCTTCTATTTCTCTCTGTGTGTCTCACTCTATCTCTCTATCTCTGTCGTTCTCCCTCTCCCTCCCTCTCTCTCTTATCCTTCTATTTCTCTCTGTGTGTCTCACTCTATCTCTCTTTCTCTGTCGTTCTCCCTCTCCCTCCCTCTCACTCTTATCCTTCTATTTCTCTCTGTGTGTCTCACTCTATCTCTCTTTCTCTGTCGTTCTCCCTCTCCCTCCCTCTCTCTCTTATCCTTCTATTTCTCTCTGTGTGTCTCACTCTATCTCTCTTTCTCTGTCGTTCTCCCTCTCCCTCCCTCTCACTCTTATCCTTCTATTTCTCTCTGTGTGTCTCACTCTATCTCTCTTTCTCTGTCGTTCTCCCTCTCCCTCCCTCTCTCTCTTATCCTTCTATTTCTCTCTGTGTGTCTCACTCTATCTCTCTTTCTGTCGTTCTCCCTCTCCCTCCCTCTCTCTCTTATCCTTCTATTTCTCTCTGTGTGTCTCACTCTATCTCTCTTTCTCTGTCGTTCTCCCTTTCCCTCCCTCTCTCTCTTATCCTTCTATTTCTCTCTGTGTGTCTCACTCTATCTCTCTTTCTCTGTCGTTCTCCCTTTCCCTCCCTCTCACTCTTATCCTTCTATTTCTCTCTGTGTGTCTCACTCTATCTCTCTTTCTCTGTCGTTCTCCCTCTCCCTCCCTCTCTCTCTTATCCTTCTATTTCTCTCTGTGTGTCTCACTCTATCTCTCTTTCTCTGTCGTTCTCCCTCTCCCTCCCTCTCTCTCTTATCCTTCTATTTCTCTCTGTGTGTCTCACTCTATCTCTCTTTCTCTGTCGTTCTCCCTCTCCCTCCCTCTCTCTCTTATCCTTCTATTTCTCTCTGTGTGTCTCACTCTATCTCTCTTTCTCTGTCGTTCTCCCTCTCCCTCCCTCTCTCTCTTATCCTTCTATTTCTCTCTGTGTGTCTCACTCTATCTCTCTTTCTCTGTCGTTCTCCCTTTCCCTCCCTCTCTCTCTTATCCTTCTATTTCTCTCTGTGTGTCTCACTCTATCTCTCTTTATCTGTCGTTCTCCCTCTCCCTCCCTCTCTCTCTTATCCTTCTATTTCTCTCTGTGTGTCTCACTCTATCTCTCTTTCTCTGTCGTTCTCCCTCTCCCTCCCTCTTATCCTCCTCCTTCTGTTTTTTTCTCCTTCTGTTTAAATTTACATTTTCAATTTAAGGGTCTTTATTGTGGGAAACATATGTTTACATTTCCAAAGCAACTGAAATAGATAATAAATAAAAGTGAATTAAACAGTTAAAAAAATAACAGTAAACATTACACTCACAAAAGTTCAAAAATAATGAATACATTTCAAATGTCATATTATGTCTATATGCAGTGTTGTAACTATGTGCAAATAGTTAAAGTACAAAAGGAAAAATGAATAAGAAAATCTCTCTCTCAGCAACCAGACAGTACCTGGCCAGTACACCAAGCGCTGCTGTAAAGGATTCTGCATCGACATCCTGAAGAAGATTGCCAAGCAGGTCAAGTTCACCTATGACCTCTACCTGGTCACCAACGGAAAGCACGGCAAGAAGATCAACGGCACCTGGAATGGAATGGTCGGGGAGGTGGGAGTTTGTCCGTTCTTTCTCACTGACTCTCTTTGGCCCTCTTTTTCTTCTTCTTTTTTTCTCTTTTGGCGTTCTGACTCTTATCTCCTTATTTCCAGATCTGGGTTCGATTAGTATTTGAAATGTGTTCAAATACTTTGACTGTTTGATTGAGCCTGTCTGAAGTACTAGGAGGGCGGGGTTTGCACGTGTGGGACTATTCTATTGCTTCTATCGCGCCAGACAAGCTCAATTGAGCACAGCACAAAGGACTTTGACAGAAGATGAATACTATTTGAACCCAGCAGGTCTGATTTGACTGCCTCTATATCCTAGCCTGCGGGGGGCTTTGATCCGCTCGTTTCAAGTCTGGGAGAGAAGAGGAGAGGAGGCTCTTCATCAGACTCAGAGATTTAGAGTTAGCAGTGGGAAGAGCCTCGGAGAAAGCCCCTACCTCGCCGGCATTAATTCCCATATTAAATCACATAGCACGTGTTAGATACAGCACTGTACTGCATCCTCTATGAAAGGATGTCCAAGTTAAACGACCGCGGGTGGGACAAAGAAACGTATAGCCTTGCCTGACAACTGATCAATGTTGTGTTTGTATATCAGGGACAGAGATGCTGAGGAATGGATTCATCTGGCATTATAAAACCTTGACTGGATTCTGTAGTAAAACGACAGGGAGACGTGTCAACGTAGGCACACCCGGCTTATGCAAATGCACAGGCATGCCTGTTCTCATCATCTAAGTACGCGGCTAATGATTTCATTTAGATAGGAGAGCAGGAGGGAGCCAAAGATAAATGAGGGAGAGAAATGGGCACAAACAAATGAAAAACATCAGGAGGAGGAGGGAGAGAAGAGGGAGAGAGCAGAGGGGAGGGAATAATTCATGTTCACTCTGCTATGTGTTTACCCTGTTAACACAGCCTGTTGTGGCCCACTTTTATACACTGCCCAAGGCCAAAGGTATTAACAGCTAAATATACCTGTAGAGACTCAGAGGAGGGAAGGGAGTGAGTGAGTGGAGGGAGGGAGGATTAGAATATAGGGGAGAGAGCAGGGGAGGGAAAGGTTTGTGGCAAGAACAGAGCTTTTTCTAGTTGTAGTAGTGATTCACTATACAGAGTAGTAACCCAGTTTCCTTCTCCTTCATTATTTTTTCGCAGTCATGTTTCGTATCAGATCTAAAATGGCAGTGTATGTGAAGGGAAAAGGTGACCTCTCATTGATATACAGTAGTCTACAGTTGTAGTATAAAGTAGTAACCCAGTTTCCTGCTGTTTCTCTCGGTCCTGTTTTGTATCAGAACCCAAATGACCTCTCATTGACCCTGTCTCTCTCATTGACTCAGGTGGAGCAGAAGAAGGCCCACATGGCCGTGGGGTCGCTCACCATCAACGCGGAGAGGTCTGAGGTCATTGACTTCTCCGTGCCCTTCATCGAGACGGGGATCAGTGTCCTGGTCTCCCGTAGCAACGGCACTGT
>NC_092163.1:12446128-12488628 GCF_045791955.1 Oncorhynchus clarkii lewisi
TCATTTGTCACTGTCTGTCCCCAGGTCATTGTCTGAGAGCCACAGTATAACCACTGACCCGAGGGTCATAGTATACCCACTGACCTGGGGGCCACTGACCTGGGGGCCACAGTGTACCCACTGACCTGAGGACCACAGTATACCCACTAACCTGAGGACCACAGTATACCCCACTAACCTGAGGACCACAGTATACCCACTGACCTGAGGGCCACAGTATACCCACTGACCTGAGGGCCACAGTGACTCCTATATAATAATGTTTGTTTCTGTCCATCGTTTTTTCACCTCCTGTTCTCTGTACATCATGGAGACTTTACCATAGTCATACAATCAAGAGTTTTGTGTTGCTCCTGAGGGACAGTCATTTTCTGCATGTCACCTCTTCTCTTCATAATGAACAGTAGCCTAGGCTCTATATTCACTCCACATTCAGAAAAGGAAATGTACGATGGTTACTCTGAAACTCAACCCTGAGGTGGTCTATGACTAGTACCTCCTGACCATGTGATCTGGTCAGGACACACTCTGTGCCAGGTTATACGGGCCTGGGAATGAACTATAACTAAGATCTCTTGTGTTTTTACACATGATGATGTTTATTGTCATGAGTCTTGTCATGAGATTTCCCCTTAAATAGGCCAGCTGCAAAGTCAATATTGGCTATATTGTGAAAAGTTATGAAAACAAATGTGCTTTTTGGTCGTAATTTGAAGTTTAGGGTTATGCATTAGGGTTAGCAGTGTGGTTACGGTTATGGTTAGGCTTAAAATCAGATTTTATGACTTCATGGCTGTGCCAGCTAGTGACCACTCTGCAGAACTGCCTCCAGAACACTATTCATGACGAAAAACGTTAACCTGCTGTTTTTACGGTGCTCTTTAAATGCCACTCACGATATTACCTCTGAAAATCAATCTGTAATGGAAGGCTCTCTGAAACACCTTTGTTACAACACTACAAAGGATGGGTTGGTAAAGTCTAGATAGTAACGGCTAGCTTTAGAGAAAGCAGAGGATTGGGAGCAGTGTTAGAGCCTCATTATGTTCATGTACGTCAGTCTCTTCCCGCTGCCTAAAAACACAGAACAAACCTTTTTGGAGGATGGAATTAATCGTGTGTATGTGTTAATGTGTGTGTGTTCTGTGATGATGTGGTGTCCTCCAGCCTGAGTGTGTGTGTGTGTGTGTGTGTGGTTTTGTGACGATTGAGTGGTGTACTCCAGCCTGTCTCGTCGCCATGGGATTATCCTCTAAGCGGTTTCCACAACATTATTTCTTTTCTATTTTTAAAAGTGTGTGTGTGTGTGTGTGTGTGTGTACCCGGCCTCCGCTGCCACAATCCACACACTCACGCATGTGCGTGGGCAAACACACACCCATGTAGACACGCACACACACACGTTACAACAAGCCAACCGGCTATGCAAACAAACGGTAAAAGTCTAACTGCAATCCCATTTAAATTGTGGAATCTGGGCTGGGTGAAATCTCAAATGAAAGCACAACAGGCGTTGACCTAGACAGCTCTTTTAATGCTCTCAGCTGTTGTTGCTTATTTTAGGACATTGTCTAAATCACAGCCAGCCGCTGTTGTGTGTGTGTGTGTGTATATGTGTGTGTGCATATGTGTGTGTGGGCATGTGTGTGTGCATGTGTGTGTGTGTGTTTACAGTGTCAAAAAAATAAATCCTCACAAAAACAAGCAGGTTCTTACTAGTGCCTATTAAAATGAGATTGATGCCCCAACCTTCCTTTATTTGTGTTGTCACAACATTGTCACATGGTAGTGTCATTATAAACAACCTTCTCACAACCAAGGGGTGAATATTATTTATAGATCAGAGCATTGGAATGATAATTCAATTCAGTGATATAGTAGTCAATCATCAACCTGGGTTGTATTTGCTACTCACCAACCGGGCGAAAAATGGGTGAAAAAGGGAGGGACAACCTGAATTTGTCCAATAGGAAGCTTGGTTTTGTTTTCTGTTGCAAAACCTTTTGTTACGGTGTATCCTCATGAATTATGACCCTGATGTAGCCTACCACCAGACATCTCAGAAGTGGCTATGCATAGATAATAACAGAGAGTAGTAGCAGTGTGGGGGTGGGGGGTGGGGGCAATGCAAGTAGTCTGGGTAGCCATTTGATTAGCTGTTCAGGAATCTTATGGTTTAGGGTAGAAGCTGTTTAGAAGCCTCTTGGACCTAGACTTGGCGCTCAGGTACCGCTTGCATTGCGGTATCAGAGAGAACAGTCTATGACTAGGGTGGCTGGAGGCTATGACAATTTTTAGGGCCTTCCTCTGACACAGCCTGGTATAGATGTCCTATTTTATTTATTTATTTTATTTCACCTTTATTTAACCAGGTAGGCTAGTTGAGAACAATGTCTCATTTGCAACTGCGACCTGGCCAAGATAAAGCGTAGCAATTCGACACATACAACAACACAGAGTTACACATGGAATAAACAAAACATACAGTCAATAATACAGTAGAACAAAAGAAAACAAAAAGTCTATATACAGTGAGTGCAAATGAGGTAAGTTAAGGAAATAAATAGGCCATGGTGGCGAAGTAATTACAATATAGCAATTAAACACTGGAATGGTAGATTGGCAGAAGATGAATGTGCAGGTAGAGATACTGGGGTGCAAAGGAGCAAAATAAATAAATAAATACAGAATGGGGATGAGGTAGGTAGATAGATGGGCTGTTTACAGATGGGCTATGTACAGGTGCAGTGATCTGTAAGCTGCTCTGACAGCGGGTGCTTAAAGCTAGTGAGGGAGATGTGAGTTTCCAGCTTCAGAGATTTTTGCAATTCGTTCCAGTCATGGGCAGCAGAGAACTGGAAGGAAAGACGACCAAAGGAGGAATTGGCTTTGGGGGTGACCAGTGAGATTTATCTGCTGGAGCGCGTGCTACGAGTGGGTGGCAGGAAGCTTTGCCCCGGTGATGTACTGGGCCGTACGCACTACCCTCTGTAGTGCCTTGCGATCGGAGGCCGAGCAGTTGTCACAGCAGGCAGTGATGCAACCCGTCAGGATGCTCTCGATGGTGCAGCTGTAAAACATTTTTGAGGATCTGAGGACCCATGCCAAATATTTTCAGTCTCCTGAGGGGGAATAGGTTTTGTTGTGCCCTCTTCACAACTGTCTTGGTGTGCTTGGACCATGTTAGTTTGTTGGTGATGTGGACACCAAGGAACTTGAAGCTCTCAACCTGTTCCACTGCAGCCCCGTCGATGAGAATGGGGGCATGCTTGGTCATCCTTTTCCTGTAGACCACAATCTGTAGTCCACAGTCCACAATCCTGTAGTCCACAATCCCTATAGGCTGTCTCATCGTTGTCGATGATCAGGCCTACCATTGTTGTGTCATCAGCAAACTTAATGATGGTGTTGGAGTTGTGCCTGGCCATGCAGTCATGAGTGAACAGGGAGTATAGGAGGGGACTGAGCGCACACCCCTGAGGGGCCCCCATGTTGAGGATCAGCGTTGTGGATGTGTTGTTACATACCCTTACCACCTGGTGGCGCCCCGTCAGGAAGTCCAGTTGCAGAGGGAGGTGTTTAGTCCCAGGGTCCTTAGCTTAGCGATGAACGTTGAGGGCACTATTGTGGTTCCTCTCTAGGTTTCTTCCTAGGTTTTGGCCTTTCTAGGGAGTTTTTCCTAGCCACTGTGCTTCTACACCTGCATTGCTTGCTGTTTGGGATTTTAGGCTGGGTTTCTGTACAGCACTTTGAGATATCAGTTGATGTACGAAGGGCTATATAAATACATTTGATTTGATTTGATTTGATTTGAACACTGAGCTTTAGTCAATGAATAGCATTCTTACATGGGTGTTATTTTTGTCCAGGTGGGAAAGGGCAGTGTGGAGTGCAATAGACATTGCATCATCTGTGGATCTGTTGGTGCGGTATGCAAATTGGAGTGGGTCTAGGGTTTCTGGGATAAGGGTGTTGATGTGAAAAATGACCAGCCTTTAAAAGCATTTCATGGCTACAGACGTGAGTGCTACGGGTCGGTAGTCATTTAGGCAGGTTACCTTAATGTCCTGGGCACAGGGACTATGGTGGTCTGCTTGAAACATGTTGGTATTACAGACTCAGACAGGGAGAGGTTGAAAATGTCAGTGAAGACACTTGCCAGTTGGTCAGTGCATGCTCAGAGTACACGTCCCGGTAATCCGTCTGGCCCAGCGGCCTTGTGAATGTTGACCTGTTTAAAGGTCTTACTCACATCGGCTGCGGAGAGCGTGATCACACAGTTGTCCGGATCAGCTGATGCTCTAATGCATGTTTCAGTTTTACTTGCCTCGAAGCAAGCATAGAAGTTATTTAGCTCGTCTGGTAGGCTCGTGTCACTGGGCAGCTCTCGGCTGTGCTTCCCTTTGTAGTCTGTAATAGTTTGCAAGCCCTGCCACATCTGATGAGCGTCGGAGCCGGTGTTGTACGATTAGATCTTAGTCCTGTATTGATGCTTTGCCTGTTTGATGGTTCGTCAGAGGGCATAGCGGGATTTCTTATAAGCTTCCGAGTTAGAGTCCCGCTCCTTGAAAGCAGCAGCTCTATACTTTAGCTCAGTGAAAATGTTGCCTGTAATCCATGGCTTCTGGTTGGGATATGTACGTACAGTCACTGTGGGGACGACATCCTCGATGCACTTATTGATAAAGCCAGTGACTTATGTGGTGTACTCCTCAATGCCATCGGAAGAATCCCGGAACATATTCCAATCTGTGCTAGCAAAACAGTCCTGTAGCTTAGCATTTGCTTCATCTGACCACTTTGTTATAGACCGAGTAACTGGTGCTACCTGCTTTAATTTTTGCTTGAAAGCAGGAATCAGGAGGAAAGAGTTATGGTCAGATTTTCCAAATGGAGGGCGAGGGAGAGCTTTGTACGTGTCTCTGTGTGTGGAATAAAGGTGGTCTAGAATTCTTTTCCCTCAGGTTGCACATTTAACATACTGATAGAAATTAGGTAAAACTGATTTAAGTTTCCCCGCATTCAAGTCCCAGGCCACTAGGAGCTTCGCCTCCGGATGAGCATTTTTCTGTTTGCTTATGGCGGAATACAGCTCATTGAGTGAGGTTTTAGTGCCAACCTCGGTCTGTGGTGGTATGTAGACAGCTATGAAAAATACAGATGAAAACTCTCTAGGTAGATAGTGTGGTCTACAGCTTATCATGAGATACTCTACCTCATGCGAGCAAAACCCTGAGACTTCCTTAGATATTGTGCACCAGCTATTGTTAACAAATATGCATAGGCCCCTGCCCCATGTCTTACCAGAGGCTGCTGTTTTGTCCTGCCGATAGAGTGTATAACCCGCCAGCTGTATGTTCTTATTGTCATCGTTGAGCCACGACTCGGTGAAACATAAGATATTGCAGTTTGGTAGGATGGTTGGTAGGATATACGTGCTTTCAGTTTGTCCCATTTATTTTCCAGCGAATGAACGTTAGCTAGCCGAATGGATGGCAAGGGCAGATTAGCCACTCGTCTCCTGTTCCTCACAAGGCATCCTGATCTCTTTCCGCGAAACCTACACTACCGTTTAAAAGTTTGGGGTTACTTAGAAATGTCCTTGTTTTAGAAAAAACAAAAACAATTTTGTTCATTCAAATAAAATAAAATTGTTTAGAAATACAGTGTAGACATTGTTAATGTTGTAAATGACTATTGTAGCTGGAAACGGCAGATTTTTCTGGAATATCTATAAAGGCGTACAGAGGCCCATTATCAGCCACCATCACTCCTGTGTTCCAATGGCACACTGTGTTAGCTAATCCAAGTTTATCATTTTATAATGCTAATTGATCATTAGACAGCCCTTTTGCAATTATGTTAGCACAGCTGAAAACTGTTGTCCTGATTAAAGAAGCAATAAAACTGGCCTTCTTTAGACTAGTTGAGTATCTGGAGCATCAGCATTTGTGGGTTCGATTACAGGCTCAAAATGGCCAGAAACAAAGAACTTTCTTCTGAAACTCTTCAGTCTTTTCTTGTTTTGAGAAATGATGGCAATTTCATTCGAGAAATTGCCAAGAAACTGAATATCTCGTACAACGCTGTGCACTACTCCCTTCACAGAACAGCGCAAACTGTCTCTAACCAGAATAGAAAGAGGAGTGGGAGGCCCCGGTGCACTACTGATCAAGAGGACAAGTACATTAGAATGTCTAGTTTGAGAAACAGACGCCTCACAAGTCCTCAACTGGCAGCTTCATTAAATCGTTCCCGCAAAACACCAGTCTCAACGTCAACAGTAAAGAGGCAACTCCGGCGACTCCGGGATGAACACAGGAGTGATGGTTGCTGATACTGGGCCTCTGTACGCCTATGTAGATATTCCATAAAAAATGTGCTGTTTCCAGCTACAATAGTCATTTACATCATTAGCAATGTACTGTATTTCTGATCATTTCTAAGTGACCCCAAACTTTTGAACGGTAGTGTACTTCTCCTTTTCCAGCGAATCAATGGGATCTGGGCCTGGTCAGGTGTCTGTAGTATATCCCTTGTGTCCAACTAATTGAAGAACTCCTCGTCCAATTTGAGGTGGGTAATCCCAGTTCTGATGTCCAGAAGCTCTTTTTGGTCGTAAGAGACGGTAGCAGAGACATTATGTACCGAACAACTTACGAACAACGCAACAAAACAAACAAAATAAGCATGGTTGGTTAAGAGCCGATAAGACGGCAGCCCTACCCTCCGGCGCCATCTTGCTTGTCAGTGGATGCACTACAAAGGGAATAGGGTGCCATTTGGGACACAGCGAGTGTGTGAAGCCTCAGTGGTAATGCAGACTGTCTGGCAGTAGTCACAGAGGGACAGGGTTTATTAGGTTGAGTGGAGGTTTTCTGACAATACTCTAGGTGTGAAAAGCGTTTTTCACTTCCGTCTCCTCTCTTTCCCTCTCTCCCTCTCTCTTCCTTCACCCTCCCGTGCAAAGGGGAAGCCTGTGGTTCAACAGCCTCTCTCTCTCTCTCTCTCTCTTTGTGACCTTGGGATATACTCCCCTTTGACTTGAGCTCTAAATATAGCAGCAGACCAATACCTCCCCTCCTGTTTACCCCGATACCTTTCCCCTGCATTCAGACACACACACATTTCATTCATTTAGCAGATGCTCTTATCCAGAGTGACTTACAGGATAAATTAGGGTTAAATGCCTTGCTCAAGGGAACATCAACAGATTTTTCACCTAGTCGGCTCTGGGATTCGAAACCAGTGACCTTTCGGTTACTGGCCCAATGCTCTTAACCCTAGGCTACCTGCCACCCTCACACCTGTGTGCAAGCGTTCAAACACACACACACCTACACGCACACACATCTGCGCACACACACGCATTCCATAAATAAACTAATTTCAACGTCCCATCTAGCTGTCAATCATTGTTGAATGCTGAATTGTCTCTCTGAAATTGAATTGATCTAAATTGAGATTTTACTTTCCGATCAATTTTTCCCATGATATTACTTTCTCTAGAGTATTGCTTTATTTATGGATGCTCTTATTGTATTTTGGGGGTCCAAGGTGAGCTTCTACTTTATTGAAAAGATATACAGTACTGACTGACTGGCTGATGGAACCTATTTTTTTGTGCATATTGAAACAACTATTTTACAATCTGTACAATACTGTATTGGTTGTAGAGAAAGCATCCATTAGATTGAAGTCATATTGCTGCCCTAGAATGTCTATAGTGACAGAACAATTACTGTAGTCTGGCCTCTGCTCTGATGTATGTGTGTGTGTGTGTGTGTGTGTGTGTGTGTGTGTGCGTCTGTGTGCTCCTCTCTCTCCTCTCCTCTCTCTCTCCACGCTCAGTCTGCCAGGGAAAAGTACCAGGATGTTTCTCCCTTTTCCTAATTGGTCGAAAGTGTTGAATCACCTGTCTGAGGAGTAGCACCATCACAAAGCCTTGTTTCAGAACACACACACACACACACACACGCAGCGTCTCACACAGAGTGGATTAGAGAGAGAGAGTGTGTTGTCACTCTTCCTCTCTCCTCTTCTTCCTCGCAAGTCTGCCAAAAGATGTCACACTCACAAGCTACGTTCATGTGCGAACAAATTCGTAGCTGATAGTTTAAGCTACAGGAAATCCAACATTTAGTCACTGATTCTTTGTTTGGAGATATGGGAGTGTTTGGCAGACATTTGTCACATGGATTAGTATAATCAGAAAGTATTAGATTTTCTTAACATATACCTTACCTTACCTCTTGCACTTCGGAGATGTAGCTATTTAACAGAGCTGGTTTGGAACTACTTTCATTTTCTATTTGTTTGTGTTCACGTCGAGGACACCTTATAACAACAACCTTTGGAGCACACATTATAGCAAGAGTGTTATTAAACATTTTGCTGATAACCCTCATTACCTTAATGTCTGCTCCCTTTGGACAACTGTGTGTGTGCGCATGCATGCGTTCATGGCAATGTGTGTGTGTGTGTTTAACACCAAGATGTTTAGCAGATGACTATTAATGTTAAACTAAAAAAATATATTTTAGGTGTCGTTCTCACAGATAAAAGGTTTCCACTTTTTGAGTTGAGGCACTTCATAAACATTTTATTACGGCACTTCAGTGTGAAAATGACATGGAGAGTTGAATTGTAGCTAAACTATATTGAAGAGTAAGTCCAGATATCGTGATCTTTACAGATTAAAACCAGGCTTTTCTTAGTTAAAGGCCTCAACTGTCACCTTTACACCCCTGCCCTGTGGTCAGTAGTGGAGGGGACCAACTCCAAGCATTTGCTCCCAGATCTCATCGCAAGCTCCTGAGATATGTGATAACTGTTCCAGAGTCAGGCCTGGGCCGTTGACACGCAATCTCATTCCAGCAACAGAGAGAATAGACTGTCAGTGTCCCCCCCTGGTCTTCTCTCTCCCCCGGTGTGGCGTGCCAATGAGAGATGGACCAGTGGGCAGAGACAAATCAGATCTAAACCGGCAGACATGACAGAGAGGGGGGGGGGGGGGGGGGGGTTGAGAGAGGGGAGAGAGGTTGAAGAGAGGGGAGAGAGGAGGGAGAGAGGGGAGAGAGGATGGAGAGAGGGGAGAGAGGTTGAAGAGAGGGGAGAGGGGAGGGAGAGAGGGGAGAGAGGATGGAGAGAGGATGGAGAGAGGGGAGGGGGGGTTGAGAGAGGGGAGAGAGGTTGAAGAGAGGGTAGAGAGAGGGAAGAGAGGATGGAGAGAGGATGGAGACAGGGGAGAGAGGTTGAAGAGAGGGGAGGGAGAGAGAGGAGAGAGGATGGAGACAGGGGAGAGAGGATGGAGAGAGGGGAGGGGGGGTTGAGAGAGGGGAGAGAGGTTGAAGAGAGGGTAGAGAGAGGGGAGAGAGGTTGAAGAGAGGGGAGACAGGAGGGAGAGAGGGGAGTGGGGGAGAGAGGAGGGAGAAAGGGGAGAGAGCATGGAGAGAGGGGGTTGAAAGAGGGGATAGAGGTATAAGAGAGTGTAGAGAGGAGGGAGAGAGGGGCGAGAGGTTGAAGAGAGGGGAGAGAGGAGGGAGAGAGGGGAGAGAGGTTGGGGGGAGAGAGGGGAGGAGGGAGAGAGGGGAGAGAGGAGGGAGAGAGGATGGAGAGAGGGGAGGGAGGATGGAGAGAGGGGAGAGAGGATGGAGAGATGATAGAGAGGATGGAGAGAGGGGAGAGATGATGGAGATAGGGGAGATAGGATGGAGATAAGGGAGAGAGGGGAGATACAGGCATCAATTCCAGTGGAGAAATAACCTGGAGGAATTTTTCAATTTTTTCATAATTTGAAGACCTGGAGGTGACCTTGACTTGATGTTTTAGAGAAAGTAGTTTTTGTCATTTCTGGTAGATGGATTCAGTTCAAAGCAGTTCAATTCATACGATCTTCAGCATTGCTCATCTTGGATGTTATTAGCAGGTTGTGACAGTTTGTGTCATTCCTGGTGGGCAAGAAGTAGTTGAATTAATGTCAACCTGAATGTCATTCATCTTGGAAGAGACGTTCACAACGAGTGTCTGAACTCATCTTGCTTTCACATTCTCTGTTGCTTGCCAACTGGCTTCCGCTGCTGTTAACAATGCTATCTTGACGAGCATCAGTATGTTATCTAACAGTTTGATCAATGATCAAGGGACACCTCCCAGAGTTATATTGTCTCCAGTAACAACATTTATCTGGTCTCACCAAAGTCAGATACCATCTATCACAACAGAACAGGGACGGGAAGAGAGATAACACATCATTAAAGGTACAGTATGGGATCTGGGAATCTGTTCCTCAGTTCAATTAAGGGCTGCCGTTTTGTTGTTTTTTAATATCCCAGAATGTAGCTTTAAGATAACGTAGGATGTCAAAGCTAAGCACCGACCACATTATTATACATTTTTATCACATCCCCTCAATGTAGTTTCTAATCTTTTCAGTGCCTGGGGCGTTCATTATCTGTTTGTTTTAATGCGTTCTATGTTTCAGACAAGACGGTATGTACAGTTGATGTCGGAAGTTTACATCCACTTTAGCCAAATACACTTAAACTCAGTTTTTCACAATTCCTGACATTTAATCCTACTAACAATTCCCTGTCTTAGGTCAGTTAGGATCACCACTTTAAGATTGTGAAATTTCAGAATAATAGTAGAGAGAATGATTTATTTCAGCTTTTATTTCTTTCATCACATTCTCAGTGGGTCAAAAGTTTACATTCACTCAATTAGTATTTGGTAGCATTGCCTTTAAATTGTTTATCTTGGGTCAAACATTTCAGGTAGCCTTCCACAAGCTTAAGTTTGGTGAATTTTGACCCATTCCTTCTGACAGAGCTGGTGTAACTGAGTCAGGTTTGTTGGCCTCCTTGCTCGCACACGCTTTTTCAGTTCTGCCCACAAATTTTCTATGGGTTGAGGTCAGGGCTTTGTGATGGCCACTCCAATACCTTGACTTTGTTGTCCTTAAGCCATTTTGTCACAACTTTGGAAGTATGCTTGTATCATTGTCCAATTGTCCATTTAACTTCCTGACTGATGTCTTGAGATGTTTCTTCAATATATCCACATAATTTTCCTGCCTCATGATGCCCTCTATTTTGTGAAGAGCACCAGTCCCTCTTGCAGCAAAGCATCCCCACAACATGAGGCTGCCACCGTCGTGCTTCACGGTTGGGATGGTGTTCTTCGGCTTGCAAGCCTCCCTCTTTTTCCTCCAAACATAACGATGGTCATTATGGCCAAACAGTTCTATTGTTGTTTCATCAGACCAGAGGACATTTCTCCAAAACGTACGATCTTTGTCCCCATGTGCAGTTGCAAACCATAGTCTGGCTTTTTTATGGAGGTTTTAGAGCAGTGGTTTCTTCCTTGCTGAGCGGCCTTTCAGGTCATGTCGATATAGGACTTGTTTTACTGTGGATATAGATACTTTTGTACCTGTTTCCTCCAGCATCTTCACAAGGTCCTTTGCTGTTGTTCTGGGATTGATTTGCACTTTCCACACCAAAGTACGTTCATCTCTAGGAGACAGAACACGTCACCTTCCTGAGCGGTATGATGGCTGCGTGGTCCCATGGTGTTTATACTTGCGTACTATTGTTTGTACAGATGAACGTGGTACCTTCAGGAATTTGGAAATTGCTCCCAAGTATGAACCAGACTTGTGGAGGTCTACAATTTATTTCTGATTTCTTGTCTGATTTCTTTTGATTTTCCATGATGTCAGGCAAAGAGGCACTGAGTTTGAAGGTAGGCCTTGAAATACATCCACAGGTACACCTCCAATTGACTCAAATGATGTCAATTAGCCTATCAGAAGCTTCTAAAGCCAAGACATAATTTTCTGAAATTTTCCAAGCTGTTTAAAGGCACAGTCAACTTAGTGTATGTGAACTTCTCACCCACTGGAATTGTGATACAGTGAATTATAAATGAAATAATCTGTCTGTAAACAATTGTTGGGAAAATTAATTGTGTCATGCACAAAGTAGATGTCCTAACCGACTTGCCAAAACTATAGTTTGTTAACAAGAAATTTGTGGAGTGGTTGAAAAACGAGTTTTAATGAGTCCAACGTAAGTGTATGTAAACTTCCGACTTCAACTGTATGTGCTCAAATGTGCTTCATTTGATCGGGATGGATCTGTGATGTGTCTGAGCCAAATGCCTGTAAGCATAATAATTATGTACATTTTCACTGGAAAATCACGTTTTTTTACTTAAACTTGACATCGGAATGATTTGCATCAAGGTCATACACCTGATTTCCCGTGTCTAGCTTTAGCATACTGTCTGCTTCTCTGTACTGTAGAGAGATTTCTTCCTCTTGATAGGACACCATTATGAGCAGCAGCCTGCAGATAATGGCTACGGTATCTCATTACCCCCCATTGCTAGAGTCCAACTCGCTATTTTCCTCTCCTCTGCACAGTTACAGCAAAATAACATTTCATTACGGTTTTGGTCTTGGCTCTAAGAGGAACGCTCGCTGCAGGTGAAACATATAATTGCGAGTGTTTCTTGCTCGACTTTTAGTCAAGAAAATGCTGGCGTGACTTCTGAGGCTCTGATTGGTCTGTCTTTCCAAGGGGAGGTCATGGATACATGACCTTGGTGCTGAGGTTGAGGGATTTGCCTCAGTGCTGTTGTTCAACTGGCGTTTGTCAAGAAGCGTGTGCGCATGTGCACATGCAAGTGTGTGTGTCTTCGTCTGTCCGTGTGTGTGTTGAACTGGCATTCATCATGAGTACTCCCTAGTTGAGTTGTGTAATCCCCCTCCTGCCTCTTCTCCCAGTGCTGAGATAGGAGTGTGAATCTCACCTCGGCTGCACCGTGTTAGAAGAGCCCTCGTTGATCACAGTGAGAATGAGATGCTATGGGAAAGACAGAGACGAGGTGCTATCTCTGAAAGACATAGATGTTATACGGGAAGGAGATATCTTCTGTATCTACTAACGGTATAGATGTTGCCGTTATGACATCATCACCACATCTGTCTGCATTGTGTTCATCAGAAGAATGTCTTCGTTTTTTTTTCAATTACCGTAATTTCTGGACTATTAAGCACACCTGAATATAAACCGCACCCACTGAATTATTAAAAAATCTGTATTTTGTACATAAATAAGCCGCACATGTCTATAAGCCACACCGGTACATTGAAACAAATGAACTTTACACAGCCTTTAAACAAAACACGGCTTGTAACAAAAATAAATAGGCTTTAACGAAACACGGCTTGTAACAAAAATAAATAGGCTTTAACGAAACACGGCTTGTAACAAAAATAAATAGGCTTTAACGAAACACGGCTTGTAACAAAAATAAATAGGCTTTAACGAAACACGGCTTGTAACAAAAAAAAAAAAATAGCAGTAAACAGTAGCCTACCAAGAAAGTCATTGGTCAATATCTTCCTCCTCCTGTGCACTGAAACCACTGAAGTCATCTCCTTCGGTGTCAGAGTTGAATAGCCTCAGAATTGCTTCATCCGATGTTGGATCGTTTTCATTGTCGCTCTCGTCACTTTCATCCGGAGGCAAATACCCCGCTGAGCTCATGCTGCCCCTTCAACACGCAGCAGTCCTGCCTTTCGAAACCCGTTGATGATAGTGGTCTTGGCTCAGTGTCGACCCACTGGCAGACTTGACCATAAGTTGCTCTTCGCATGCGGCCCGTTTTAGTGAAGGATTTGTCCCCACTTGTCATCCAAGCCTTCCACTGAACACGGAGCGCCACCTTAAATGCACGATTTACACTGATGTTGAGTGGCTGCAAATACTTTGGGCCATCTGCTTTTCTTCCCTCTGAAAGCTTTTGTTGTCTTTTTGCACTGAGTCAGTTCCTCACGCTGCTGTTTCCAACGTCTTATCATCGACTCATTAAGGCCAAGCTCCCGTGCAGCAGCTCTATTTCCTTTTCCAACAGCCAGATCGATCGCCTTCAACTTGAAAGCTGCATCATATGCATTTCTCCGTGTCTTTGCCATGATAAGGATGACAAAATTACTACCGTAATCAGAATGATGGGAAGTTTAAGCGCGCTCGATTTACGTCACATTATGTGACGGTGCTCAGTTTTTTGGCGGCATGAATCTTGTGAAAGAGGGAAAAATCCATAAATTAGCCGCGTCATTGTATAAACCGCGAGGTTCAAAGAGTGGGAATAAAGTAGCGGCTTATAGTCCGGAAATTACGGTAAGTGTTTTCTGTCTTTAAAGCGTTTCTTTGGTAGATTACACAAAACTGGCCCTTTAGACCCCAGCTTTAGACCATTGCTGTGATTAGAGGTCGCCTGATTAATCGGAATGGCCGATTAATTAGGGACGATTTCAAGTTTCCATAACAATCGGAAATCTGTATTTTTGGACACCGATTTGGCCAATTTAAAAAAAAAATATATATATATATTTTTTTACACCTTTATTTAATCTTTGTTTAACTATGAAAATCAGTTAAGAACACATTCAAGAACACAGGAATAGTGGGTTAACTGCCTCCTTCAGGGGCAGAACGACATATTTTCACATTGTCAGCTCGGGGGATCCAATATTGCAACCTTACAGTTAACTAGTCCAACGCTATAACCACCTGTCTCTTATTGCACTCCACAAGGAGACTGCCTGTTATGCGAATGCAGTAAGACAAGGTAAGTTGCTAGCTAGCATTAAACTTATCTTGTAAAAAACAATCAATCAACCATAATCACTAGTTAACTACACATGGTTGATGATATTACTAGTTTATCTAGCGTGTCCTGCGTTGCATATAATCTGACTGAGCGTTCAAGCATACAAGTATCTGACTGAGCGGTGGTAGGCAGCAGCAGGCTCGTAAGCATTCATTCAAACAGCACTTTCGTGCGTTTTGCCAGCAGCTCTTCGTTGTGCGTCAAGCATTGCGCTGTTTATGACTTCAAGCCTATCAACTCCCGAGATGAGGCTGGTGTAACCGATGTGAAATGGTTAGCTAGTTAGTGGGGTGCGCACTAATAGCGTTTCAAACGTCACTCGCTCTGAGACTTGGAGTGGTTCTTCCCATTGCTCTGCATGGTTAACGCTGCTTCGAGGGTGGCTGTTGTCGTTGTGTTCCTGGTTCGAGCCCCGCGAGGAGAAGTACGGAAGCTATACTGTTACACTGGCAATACTAAAGTGCCTATAAGAAAATCCAATAGATAAAGGTTAACGGAATACAAATGGCACAGAGAGAAATAGTCCTATAATTCCTATATTAACTACAACCTTAAACTTCTTACCTGGGAATATTGAAGATTCATGTTAAAAGGAACCACCAGCTTTCATATGTTCTCATGTTCTGAGCAAGGAACTTAAACGTTAGCTTTTTCACATGACACATATTGCACTTTTACTTTCTTCTCCAACACTTTGTTTTTGCATTATTTAAACCACATTGAACATGTTTCATTATTTATTTGAGGCTACATTGATTTTATTGATGTATTATATTAAGTTAAAATAAGTGTTCATTCAGTATTGTTGTAAATGTCATTATTACAAACAATTTTTTAAAAATCGGCCGATTAATCGGTGTCGGGTTTTTTTGGTCCTCCAATAATCGGTATCAGTATCGGCGTTGAAAAATCATTATCGGTCTAGCTGTGATTGCCTATTATTCCCATATGAAATAGAACAAAAGCTTTAGATTGATGGGAAATACAGCGATGCAACAGCTACTGAAGAACTGCATGAGATAGAGAGGGCAAAATAAGAATGTATTTACCTCCTTAGGAAGTGGATAACCAAGGTATTGAGTTGAGACTGCATGTGTCACGCCCTGACCGTAGAGAGCTTTTTATGTCTCTATTTTTGGTTTGGTCAGGGTGTGATTTGGGTGGGCATTCTATGTTCATGTTTCTATGTTTTCTATTTCTCTGTGTTCGGCCAGGTATGGTTCTCAATCAGGGACAGCTGTCTATCGTTGTCTCTAATTGGGAATCATACTTAGGTAGCTTTTTTTCCCTGTGTGGGAACTTGTTTTTTCTGTGTGGGAACTTGTTCTTCGTTTGTGTGCAGATAGTTTGCACAAGGAAGCAGTTCGGTCGTTGTTTTCGTTATTGTTTTGTTTTGTCTAAAGTTTCACTTCAGTCATAAATATTATGTGGAACTCAAGGAACGCTGCGCCTTGGTCTCATCCTTCTTCATACGACGACCGTTACAGCGTGTGTGTGTGTGTGTGTGTGTGTGTGTGTGTGCGCGATTTGTGGAGAGAAACTCATTAAAGTTAGACCCTGGGCACTAGAAGAAACAGTGGTAGAGTGGTGCATTGTGGGATGCTCGGAGGCTAACGTTGGGGTAACACTGTCGTCAACAGTGGGGAGAGGTTGCCAATAACGTGGTCCCTTCCTTGTTTATAATTTATCACCAATGAGAGGTTACCGTGGGCTACTGTGTTTGTCTCAGAAACTAGGACAACAGCAGTTTATCTTACAAATGTACGCTTCAATATTTAATTTGCCTTTTGAGAGTCATTTCTGAAACATGCCTCTGTACAACTAAGAAGGAAGTTACTATTTTTGAATACAGGGTCGTATTCCTTACGGCACTCAACGAAAACGTTCTGAGACGGAAAACAAAAAAGAGCATTTCTTATTGGATTCTTAACGAGCATTCTTAAGTCCAAGCAGACCCTCCCTGTGTTAGTCTGTTTTCGTCCGTGTGGTGCCTAATGAATACAACCCAGAGTGACCATGAAGTGACCATCTTTGAATGCACAGGGTTATAGCCTATATTAAGCCATGAAATGAGGCAACAGATTAGCACAATTAGTTGATGCTGAGACAGTAATACAACTACATTGGAATCTGTGAGCTCCCTCTGACACCCGACACTTAGTTATATTTTTAACAATTTAATTTATTCCAAATAAATTAGAGGTTCTTCTCCACCCGAGTGGAGTGGAAGGAGTACTGTTTACTGTGTGTGTTTATTTCCCCCTACTACCCCCCCCCCCCCCCCAGCATACTGCAAATATTCAACATTCATATGATCACTGTAAAAATAGGTCCTAAACTGTAATCCGCACGATATGGCGTCTGCACCATGAGTGTGTGCGTCAGTGTGTGTGCGTCTATTGATGTCTCTGTGTCTCAGTCTGTCTCTTGATTGGAGGCAGTGATAAGTAGAACTGAGATCAGAGGAGCAGCAGAACTGAAGAGAGGCAGGTATCATACACACACACACACACACACACACACACACACACACACACACACACACACACACACACACACACACACACACACACACACACACACACAGTTCCAGGCATGGTCAACCTCATTAGCCAGCTCCACTCTGGTGAGTTCCACGTTCCAATCACCCACAGTCAAGCTTCCGCAGCCCAGACTGTGTGTGTGTGTGTGTGTGTGTGGTCAGTCGGATACTGAGTCCTGGGCTTAGCAGCAGACAGCCGACAGGTCCTTAAGAAACCAAACTGTGGAATTCACTATCATTCAGCTCTTCTGTCACACAACTGAACTGTGCTACGGCGTAAAGATAACTTTACTGTATGCTGTAACACAATAGAGTATCTTACATTACTAACATATACATTACATACAGAACAGTAGATGTCATGTTTAGCATTCTCATCCTCATCCTATGAGTACTAACCTGAAACAACACCACTGCTGGAGAGAGAGAGAGAGACAGAGAGAGGGGGGAGAGAGAGAGAGAGGGGGGAGAGAGAGAGAGAGAGAGGGGGGAGAGAGAGAGAGAGACAGAGAGAGGGGGGAGAGAGAGACAGAGAGAGGGGGAGAGAGAGACAGAGAGAGGGGGGAGAGAGAGAGAGAGGGGGGGAGAGAGAGAGGAGATACAGAGAGAGAGACAGAGAGCGAGAGAGACAGAGAGGGGGGAGAGAGAGAGAGAGACAGAGAGGGGGAGAGAGAGAGAGAGAGACAGACAGACAGACAGACAGACAGACAGACAGACAGAGAGAGAGAGAGAGACAGACAGACAGACAGACAGAGAGAGAGAGAGGGTTGGATTGCTACTCCACAACGTTATGTGAAAGAGATTCTAGCTTCCTGGAATCACTCTCTCGTTCTCATCTGCAAATGTAACACATTTGGATGCCCTGAACAATACATACAGTACCCTACAGTACAGTACATAGATGCAGTGCAGTGAGTACATAGATGCAGTGCAGTGAGTACATAGATGCAGTGCAGTGAGTACATAGATGCAGTGCAGTGAGTACATAGATGCAGTGCAGTGAGTACATAGATGCAGTGCAGTGAGTACATAGATGCAGTGCAGTGAGTACATAGATGCAGTGCAGTGAGTACATAGATGCAGTGCAGTGAGTACATAGATGCAGTGCAGTGAGTACATAGATGCAGTGCAGTGAGTACATAGATGCACATGCATTTCTCCTACACGATGCCCCAAGGCATCGGTGTTCTTTTTCAGCTCGTACTCCTTTTCCCCTGGTAATGTAGCTGGACAGTTCATGTATTGTAAAGGTTACATTATAACCTATATTCAGCCTAGTGATGCTGTAGTGACATTTTAGTCATGGTAAATGTTCAGCAGTTGGTAGAACGTGACCCTTGTAGCGCCAGGGTAGTGGGTTCGATTCCCGGGAACACCCATACTTAAAATGTATCCAGGCATGACTAAATTGTCTAGTAATTGGCATATATTATTATATATTATATGTAACTGTGTCTGCCTAAGGGGCAGACTGACAGACAGACAGACAGACTGACCGCTAGCTAAGCGGAAGGTCACTGATCTACAGTGCATCTCAACATGCCTTCCTCTCAGCCGCGCCCCTAAATAATTAATAAAGCCAATTTTTAGGAGATCTGAGGTTCAGAAATGACCTTGCGTTGATCTGGTTCACTTGTTTATTTGGATCCCCATTGGCTCTTGCAGAAACAGATGCTACTCTCACAGGGTCCACAAAGAAACACAAAACAGGACAAGTAGCAGAACACTGATACACTGATTTTAAAAGACAATGATATACAAACAATACAACAACAAAAAATATTACAGTCAATATAACGAAGCAGCCAATGTGTGTGTTAGAGTGTTTCACGGTCCCCAGTAGTTCCATGAGATGTTGTTTAACCCCTGTAATTCTAAGCCGCTGGGGGGAGGGGGAGTGCTGAGCTGACATATGGAATTGTTTTAATAAGGTCATACCATGGATCATTTAGCTATTTGATTTCGAATTTTAGGACACTGTTAGGTATCACTCAAATATATACAATTATTATTTGATCAAATGTCGAATTTGGCCTTTACTACTATAGCCCATAGAAACGCATTGATTAACACATTCAGAAATGGCAGAAAAAGACAGTCAAAAAATGAATGACAAGAAACAACATTCTGAAGTGTCTGTCCTGTATCTAGGAGATGTAAGAAAGCTCGGGATTGAACCTCTTTTTTTGGGGGGGGGGGGGGGGGGGGTAGGCACAAAGCTACCTCTATACTTCCAAATGGTATGGGTTACATTCAGACCAGTCCTGTGACACTGTGGGGGTCGTAGAGCAAAACGAAGAACACTGTCATGTTCGTGAGAATCGGTTTCGGATGTTACAAACATAAGTCGACAGTACTGACTTCAGACCAGTCCCGACCAGGGCCGTTGAGCAGAATGGACGCTACAGACATATTCGTGAGAAGACAGACTTTTGGGATGTCTCATGTTCTGACAAGCACCGCTGTAGCTCGTCCACCTTCCACCACAAATGCGGAAGGCCGCCATCGGCCGATGCGTTGGATTGAGATGCAGTCCGTGCAAAAATGAATCTCTAGTTTAAACTGAAGGATTTTGATGTGGATTTTTTGTATTATATACTTAGATTGACACACCGGTGAGTAGTTGGAGATGGAAGGGAGTTCCATGTGATCATGGCTCTGTATAAAATGTGCCGTGAATTCGTTTTGGATTTAGGGACTGTGAAGAGACCCCTGGTGGCATGTCTTTAAAAAATAAAAAAATATTTAACCTTTATTTAACCAGGTAGGCTAGTTGAGAACAAGTTCTCATTTACAACTGCGACCTGACCAAGGTAAAGCAAAGCAGTGTGACAGAAACAACACAGAGTTACACATGGAACAAACAAGCGTACAGTCAATAACACAATAGGAAAAAAATAAAGTCTATATACAGTGTGTGCAAATGGCTTGGGGAGCTATGGCAATAAATAGGCCATAGTAGCAATGTAATTACAATTTAGCAGATTAACACTGGAGTGATAGATGAGCAGATGATGATGAGCAGATGATGGTGTGTAAAGTAGTGATACTGGTGTGCAAAAGAGCAGCAAAGTAAATAAAAACAGTATGGGGATGAGGTAGGTAGATTGGGTGGGCTATTTACAGATGGACTATGTACAGCGGCAGCGATCGGTTAGCTATTCAGATAGCTGATGTTTAAAGTTAGTGAGGGAAATGTAAGTCTTCAGCTTCAGCGATTTTTGCAATTTGTTCCAGTCACTGGCAGCAGAGAACTGGAAGGAAAGGCGGCCAAAGGAGGTGTTGGCTTTGGGGATGACCAGTGAGATATACCTGCTGGAGCGCGTGCGACTTGTAGATGACCTGGAGCCAGTGGCTTTGGCGACGAATATGAAGCGAGGGCCAGCCAATGAGAGCGTACAGGTCGCAATGGTGGGTAGTATATGGGGCTTTGGTGGCAAAACGGATGGCACTGTGATAGACTGCATCCACTTTGTTGAGTAGAGTGTTGGAGGCTATTTTGTAAATGACATCGCAGAAGTCGAGGATCGGTAGGATAGTCAGTTGTACGAGGAGTTTAACTTCCTCAACGTGACCATGATAACAGACTGTCTGGTGTTATACCTAGGAGTTTAGCTTCCTCAACTTGACCATGATAACTGACCGTCTGGTGTTATACCTAGGAGTTTAGCTTCCTCAACTTGACCATGATAACTGACCGTCTGGTGTTATACCTAGGAGTTTAGCTTCCTCAACTTGACCATGATAACTGACCGTCTGGTGTTATACCTAGGAGTTTAGCTTCCTCAACTTGACCATGATAACTGACCGTCTGGTGTTATACCTAGGAGTTTAGCTTCCTCAACTTGACCATGATAACAGACTGTCTGGTGTCATACCTAGGAGTTTAACTTCCTCAACTTGACCATGATAACTGACTGTCCAGTGTTATACCTAGGAGTTTAACTCCCTCTACGTGCTCAGTGGCCACACCCTTTATACACGACTCCAGTTGAGTTTTAGGTCTTAGAGAATGTTTTAAAATACAATGTATTTAAGACCAGTTTATTATTAATCACCCATTCAGATTCAGAGACTTTTCCCGTTGTGTTTTATGTCATTTGGTATTGTATTGTATTTGGTATTTGTATGTCAACCAATCTGCTGAGCAGCCTGAACTGTTTGCTGCCTCTTGTGCATCATTTCTGGAGCGATAGAAAGGACCGAAGGGGTTGACTGGGTCCACATGGAAGAGTTGATGTGTTTTCTGCTTTGATTTAGACATAAATTATATCTCGATTACACATTTTGATAATACACAGGTAGTTTGCAGCCAAGGGTAGGATTGGTCAAAATCTATAAATGTGATAACTTCCTTGAGTTCCTAAACATTGAGGGACAGTTTTCTAAACACAGATTATGCCTAAATAAATAAAAACAACTTTTAATATAGTGTACTTCAATGCTTTGAGTCAACGACTAAAGGCTTAATCTGGGTCTGGGAAACTATCCTTGTCCTGAGCGTCAAAGTTTTTCCTTAAAAAAAAAGGTCACATTGGCTATTGCTAATTCGGTTTTACAAAAGGGTGTTTTGCCCTTTCTCTCTTTGTACTTTAGAAGAACGATCAGTTATTTAAAGTCATAATTAGTCTTAGTCCTGAGCTGCATGGAAAGTGTTAGATCCGGGAACCGCAATGTATTAGTGGGACCAGATTTTCTGCACGGCAAATCACACAAATCTTTTTGAGGAAAAGAAAAATGAAGAGCCGTTCCGCTGAGCACTGGGAAAGCTCTGGGAAAGTTAAGCTCCACTTTATTCTTGAATAATCACGTCAACTATTCTTTCTGTGACCCCAAATCCAATTCCGGTTAGCGGTATAAAACCCAACCCTCTGAATATCTAATGCTCTGAGGAACTGTTCCTCGCCTTACCGTTCCGGTCAGGTTTGAATATATCTCCAATGTCATTGTGAATATTGGGAGAGTGATTCTATCAGTTCATGATCAGTTGAATCCATTACATCAGTTCTAGTCAGTTCATACTGGAAGGGGTCTCAGCATGTTGTCAGTATCAGTGCAGTTGATGCCAAACGTTATCCAAACGTTACATCATCACCCTATCACAAGCCCGTGATTAAAACCGTACGATCACATGACCTGTGTCGCATTTCTGCTTGGGAGCTTGGGATTGGCTAATCCGTTTAAGGCTAATTGTTCCCACTCTCCTCCACATTAAGCTGTCAGCTTACAAATGGAATGACCCACCTATCACAGAACACAATGTCATCAGCAGTCTGCCTACCCTCCCTCACCTTTCTAATGTCACTATTAGCGTCTGGGTCAGACTACTGTCAGCTGCTTATACACTTAAAACGAAGTGTGTTCATGTGTGTGTGTGTGTGTGTGTGTGTGCGTGTGTGTGTGTGTGTGTGTGTGTGTGAGCGTCTAACCTTCTTCACTCATAACGCCCCGAGGCTCCTTAGTCGTGAAATCAATTCCATTCCACACACCCTAACCTCCAAAACTTGAAGGGAGTTTTCATACATGATCTCTATCCTCACACACGCACACACAGACAGACACACACAAAAACAGTTTTTGCTATTTTCTCCCTCCCGTAGATAAATTGAGGCGTGCATGCGCGCACCTTTGATGGTGATGTGTGGACTAGCGTAGTGGAGGCTTACAGTGGGATTTTTTTTTGTGGAAGTCTACAGTCACAAGATCTTATGAATAGTTAATAGGCAATAGAAGCCAGCCCAGAGAGCTGGGGGAGAGAATGTGCTGGAAACATTATTATAGTCGCATGGGGAGGACAACAGTGGAGCAGAGAGAGAGAGTAAACTAAGAGGGATAGTTCTGTATTGTTTTGAGACATCTGTGTTTGACAGAACTACGGTGTGCTGTCAGAATCAGTGTCACATTACAATGATGTGTCCTTGTGTTAATGTCATGTATTGTTGATATCTCACATCCTGTCAAAAGGAGTACAAGAGGAAATGGACTGAACTCCACAGGGCCTTGTTTGTTTTCACACCTTAACCCATTGGTACCTCTCTCCTCTTTCCCCCATATCTCTCTCATTCTCTCATCTTCCTTACTCTTTGACTGTCCTCACCTTCTCTGTGTGTTTCATACTGCTGTGTGGCTATCAGATTGTGTAAGCCTTTTTTGCGTGTACATTTGTGCACGCCCACACAGGGGGAATATGGTGGAAAACTATAGCAGAACTTATCCAAATTGACAGTTACTTAGCTGAGCCTGTAAAGTCTGGCTGACGTTACAGGAGAGTGGCCTGTCTGGTGGCTGTCAACTGCAGCGCTGCAGCAGAGGGTTGAAACAGTCGAGGAGGGGGGGGCGCCTCAAAGCCTGTGCCCACACAGTCTGGAGTGGAGTTATCACACCAAACACACGATAGAGCGATCAAATAGAACGTTGTGATGTACCATCTATCACTATTAACTAAACAGTCGCGTGCGGTATTGTCCCTCCCCTCTCCTCTTTTACTCCCCGACACAGCTGTTTCATTGTCAAAAGGGACGTTGTTTCATTTAACACCCAAACTGTAGAAGTAAATGATCTGGCACTGAGCTTACATCTCTTCTGTTTCTCTCTCTCAGCTTTGATGTCAGCTGGATGCTGTACCACCAACTGTAGAAATGTGAAAATATGGGACAGGTAAGAATCATTCAATAAGACACATTTGAACTTTTTTGTAATTTAGCAGATGCTTTAATCCAGAGCGATTTACAGTAGTGAGTACATGCATTTTCATACTTTTGACCCCTGTACTGGTCCCCCGTGGGAATCGAACCCACAACCCTGGCTTTGCGAGTGCCATGCTCTACCAATTTTGCTCCCGAGTGGCGCAAGGCACTGCATCTCAGTGCAAGAGGCGTCACTACAGTCCCTTGTTCGAATCCAGGCTGTATCATAAGGCGGCGCACAATTGGCCAAGCATTGTCCGGGTTTGGCTGTTGTAGACCGTCATTGTAAATAAGAATTAGTTCTTAATCTTGCCCGGTTAAATGAATACAAATATTTAAAAAAAGATCCCTTCCTTAAACGTAGCCCTCAGCAAAACTTTACAAAGCCTGTATAAGCAGACCTGAGCCAGAGGGAATAGAAGAATTGTAACTCTAGCTGTGTCATCCTATGAGTCAGAGAGAACGCACCCGCCCAGTGTGGTAGCCTGGTCCCAGATCTGTTTGTGCTCTCTGGAATGCCAATGACCAGAAGTTGACAAGAGACCACAAACAGATGTGGAACCAGGCTACCAGTGTGGTAGCTAAGGTGTACATCACATCAGTTGGCCAATCTGGGTGTATAATAATCAAGCTGTGTGGCAGACAGTGAGACTGTAGTGGGTTTAAAGTAATGAAGAGATAGAGGTGACCTTGCCATCTTAAATCTTGGCCCAGCGGGGAGGGAGCAGATGACTCTGTGTGTGTGTGTGTAGGTGGCTGTTTTAATATTGAATGATTCAGTGACAGGACATCCCCTCTCTCCTGGGGGATACACACAATCACTTCTTGATGTTTCATTCTGCCCAAAGATGGAACATACTCGTTTCCTGTTCTTTACTTTCTCAGAATTCCTCTCACCCTCTTTCTCGTATTCCCCCCCTTTCTCGTTCTCATTCTCTTTCTCGTTCTCTCTGCCTCTTTAGTCACATCATAACAGTAAGTATATCACTGATGCATTCAAAATATGCCTTAAACATGTCCTCTTCTCGCTTATAGCTTCGATGCCTCTTCTTGACAACACTGCACCCCAGCTGGGACGTTTGGGGTGAGACGTACCTCCTCAACGGTGGGATAAGGAGGGTCCAACACTCCTGCTGCCCTGGCCCAAACAGACACTAGGACAACTGGACACCCCTCTCTAAGATCCTGATGGTCTGTCCCATCCGTCCTCATATACTACTATGTTTTCATTTCTACATATCTAGAGTTCAGGACAATTTGGGGGAAAACTTGGGAATGCTACTAGGACGAATGGATGGCATTCCCAAAGACTGCCACAGCTAAATGGATGAGAGTGAGACTGGATACCGCATATGAGCTCCCTGCCAACCACCAAGACATGGCCTACCTCCCAGAGAGGGAAAGAAGCAGGGGAAGAAATGAAAAGAAGGAGAGAAGAAGAGGACCACTCCTCTCAGCTCATCAGTCTGGGGTTCTCTCTCTCTCTCTCTCTCTCTCTCTCTCTCTCTCTCTCCTGTTCCTCCCTCTGCCTCTACCCTTTCTCTCTTATTATATATTTATCTCTCCTATTCCTCTTTCTCCCTCTGCCTCTCCCCCTCTCTCTCGCTCTCTCTCTCTCTCTCTCTCTCTCTCTCTCTCTCCTGTTCCTCTTTCTCCCTCAGCCTCTTCCCTCTCTCTCTTAATCTTTATATCTTCCCATTCACTTCTACTTTCTTCTTCTCTTTCCTCTCTCCCCTGCTTTCTCGCTCTCTCCCACCACCCCCTTTCTCCTTCCATCCCCCCGTATCCCCCTCTCCCTCCTCCTTCCCCCCTATCTCCAGCAGCCTCCACAGATATTCATCATCTTCTTCTGTGTACTGAGACATTAGTAATCTAATATTCCTCCTCTCGTCTGCAGCCACAAATCTAGATGATAAGATTATCCTATCCTCGCCCGGTCATCATCTCAAACTTTTGTTGACCAATTTCATTAAACAGAGTGAAAAAGCTGAAGTTTGTGTTAAAGGGAAAGTTCAGCAGAATTGCATATTTAGATATTTGTTTCCTCACCTTGAAAACAGTTTCTCAAATATCTAATTTTGCTGAACTATCCCTTTTTTAGAAGTTCCTAGGCAATTACCCTCCACCACCAACATGCTGTGTCTTATTACAAAACTACAAAATGGCCGCCAATGTTAGCTTGTTGGGTAACGTTGTAGTTCTAACCAGATACAGTGTTACGGTGTTAGCCTAGTTTTCTTTTTTGTAAAATCTTGCTCCCTTCCGAGCACCTATATTTCCAGCTAGGGAGGTGAGTATACATTCTCCATGTTGTTTTATACAAGAAAGGTCAAGTCAAAGTACATAGTAGTTTATTGGGATTAGTTTTCTATATATATATATATATATATATATATAATGATTATTATTTTTGACTGGTATTAGAACAATTATATGAAGATATCTATGTATACAAAATAATAAAGATTCTTCTTTATGTAAACTTTGTTTTTTGGAAAACTTATTTTGCATGATTCTACTACAACTATACATGTAATTAAGGCTGGGATTCAATCCGATCGCAGGTTGTAGGCAATGCGACAATTTCTGAATGGGCCGACATGTGCCATGTTTACTGTGAATGCAATCTCTGCAAACACTGGAACATTGCCTACAACACCCGTCTACAATCCCGGCCTTACCTTATTTTATGCAAAGATACTGTATGTTCTACGTTGTATATAGACGACTATAATATTAATGTGTATTTGTGTGAATTAGTCAAAGGTTCCACTTTGATATATAGTAAGTACACAAACAGGACTTTTCTATGGTGATTTAGATGGACATGATCTCAACAGTCTGAAAGTCTAACAATAGTAGGTTATGGTGTCGCTCACCACCATCAACTCCCCTTGACCCATCAGATCAGACATGGTCATTAGTAACTAGACCTTGTCCCATCAGATCAGACTGGGTCATTAGTAACTAGACCTTGTCCCATCAGATCAGACTGGGTCATTAGTAACTAGACCTTGTCCCATCAGATCAGACAGGGCCATTAGTAACTAGACCTTGTCCCATCAGATCAGACTGGGTCATTAGTAACTAAGCCTTGTCCCATCAGATCAGCCAGGGTTAGTAGTAACTAAGCCTTGTCCCATCAGATCAGACAGGGTCCGTAGTAACTTGACCATTGGTCAGGAAGCTGCTTCACCCCATAGGGACTCTTCCCATTGTGTAACCGTAGGACGAGGTCACTTCCTAACCCAAGCTCCATTTCCTCTTACCTCTGACCTCTTCCCTGTCGGCGTCCCAAATGGCACCCTATCCCCTACATAGTGCACTACTTTTGACCAGAGCCTTATGGGCCCTGGTAACTGGTAGTGCACTACATTGTGAATAGGGTGCCATTTGGGACGCACTCTGTGAGGATGACAGACTGTCCAAATCCCATTAAGTTACCATGACATCTGCTTCTCCGGATTTTGGATGGAAGAGGGGTTTGGTAACGGGGGTGTAGTGGATGTGCGTGTGTGTGTGTATGTTAATATCCCTGTGTGTGTGTGTGTATGTTAATATCCCTGTGTGTGTGTGCACTGTGTGTTTGTGATTGAAATCAAATTCCGGCTGATCTACTTCATCTGTCTGTTTGTTTGGAGTGATTAGGGTTCACTTTATTGCCCCAAAATAATCCCTTTAATGAGACTTACTCCCAACTGAAGTATTTGTGTGTTAGTGCCGTCGTATCTGTGGTGTTAGTGGGTGTTATCCTATGGGATCCCGGAAGCTTCTGGGAGATCAGGCCGCTGATGGAATCGAGTGATCCCCTTATTAGACGGGAGAGCTCTGACTCAGAATGAGGTAAGGATAAGCGAGGAGTGTGTGTGTGTCTGTGTGTCCGTGTGTGTGTGTGTGTGTGTGTTATCAGGGATGCTGCATGGGCTCAGAAAGATAGAGAAAACTCTGTGTTTGTGTTTATGTTCAACTTGTGTCTCTACTTAGCTTGTGGTCTTGGTTTGGAGTGTGTTGAGATGAAAGGGGCTCGGAGAAGATATGTGGTTTCTGAAGAGTGAAGTGTGTGTGTTGGTGTTGGTGTTGAGAACAGAGTGTTTCCCTAAGGAGCTCACTTGCTAGTCAAGTAAAGTCAGACAGTAGCACAAGGACCAATGTTTGTCAATGTTTTCTGAACTGAAAGTCTTGGATATGTTTAAGTGATGTTTGGTATTACTGCACTGTATTGTGCTGTAGTAGGTAGGCTACTGTGTTGAACTGTACTTGTACTGTAATATGCTGCTGTGGGACTATGCATATAGTATGTCTCTCGTGCATAATGCCATTGTAATGCAACATTGGACTTCAATGGCATGAACAATTTGTGGTAAGAAAACTGTGATATGTTACTACAATGACATCAAAATGGATGAAAAGCATGACGTGATGGAAAATATTGTCTAATGGTATATTATATATATATATAGTATAAAACATCTGCAATTAAGTCATATTTTGTCTGAAATAGACAAATTGATCAACTTGATCAATCCAACATATATTTTTCAAAGGATAACATTTTGTATATACGGAGAAGGTCGCAATTGTAAATGAGAACTTGTTCTCATCTTGCCTACCTGGTTAAATCAAGGTTAAATAAAGAAAAATAAAAAGAACAGCTAACTTACTTTGTGAAATATCTGGTTGTTTATATGGTTGTTTCTGGCTTCATTTGGAGAGATAACCTCCTATCTTACCATGAAATGAATGATCGTCAATGGCATTGTTCTGACCTCATAAACCATACTGTACATACATTTTTGTCCTTTTAATGTGTAGAGGGGGCATCAGCGTTACTCTGGAAGTGTTTGATTGGCCTTATTTGTAGAATTTGGAGGGGAAACAATCTCTCTAACTTGTTTCTCAATATATGAATGGGGCCCAATGTCTCAGTTTTCAACCCGTTAAGCCCAATGTTGCGTTTTTGCAACACTTACAAATCTATCTCTAGCTCTGGCTCAGAATGTTTGTTTCTCAATGTTCTATCCCTCTCCATAAGCATTACACCTTAGAGAAGGCGGGGAAACGTATTTCAAGTCATGTACTTGCATGGATGGCCTACAACATAGTATGCTTGTGTAGGGGACCAGTGTGGTGCCAGAGGAGTGGACCTCTTTCAAATCAAATCACATTGTATTTGTCACATGCAGCGAATACAACAATTAATTCACACATAAAACTGCCAACCGAATTGTTTCTAGTCATCTCTCCTCCCAGGCTTTTTCATCTTTGAACTTATATGGTGATCGGCATCTAAACTTTCATAGTATTACCACGACAACCGGCAAAACAGTTCGTCTTTAAATCACCCACGTGGGTATAACCAATGAGGAGATGGCACGTGGTGCCTGCTTCTATAAACCAATGAGGAGATAGGAGAGGCAGGACTTTCAGCGCCATCTGCATCAGAAACAGAGAGGAGTTCTATTTTAGCCCTTGGCATCACAGACTCCCGTTGGCGCACGCGAGCAGTGTGGGTGCAATAAATGAATAACATGGATTTCTAAATTTATTTTGCGACGCTCGCGCACGCGACGTGTCCGGTCTGGTCAGCATGTTAGACTAGTTGAATATCTGGAGCATCAGCATTTGTGGGTTCAATTACAGGCTCAAAATGGCCAGAAACAACCTTCTGAAACTTCTGAAATGAAGGCTATTCCATGCGAGAAATTGCCAAGAAACGGAAGATCTCGTACAGCGCTGTGTACTACTCCCTTCACAGAACAGCGCAAACTGTCTCAAACCGGAATAGAAAGAGGAGTGGGAGGCCCTGGTGCAAAACTGAGCAAGAGGACAAGTACTAGTGTACAAGTACAAGTGTCTAGTTTGAGAAACAGACGCCTCACAAGTCCTCAACTGGCAGCTTCATTAACTAGTACCCGCAAAACACCAGTCTCAACGTCAACAGTGAAGAGGAAACTCCGGGATGCTGGCATTCTAGGCAGAGTTCCTCTGTTCAGTGTCTGTGTTCTTTTCCCCATCTTATTATTTTATTTTTATTGGCCAGTCTGAGATATCGCTTTTTCTTCATTTCATTTTTTTTTTTGCTTTTCTTTCAAAAACAGGGACCTTTCTAAGTGACCCCAAACCTTTGAACGGTAGTGTACATTAAACATATATACAATGTTTCAAAAGCTACTGATGCCACGATAATCACAGCACACACTACTTAGGGATACATCTGGGTCTAAGGAGATGAACTAGGTAGTGTTTGACATGATTTTATAGTTTAGGACCTGTACAGGATGCAGTTTAGGAAACGTATATTTGCAACGTCGGGTCTCCCAGGGATATGCATAGTCATGGGTGAGAGACTGTGTGCTTTTCACTGAGACAGAGGCAGGGACACAGACGCAGGTTGATTAAGAAGCATCTCTGCCAGCTGATCCGTGAAGTGTGTGTGTGTGTTTGTGTATGTGCTAACGTCCTTGCATGTGTGTGTGTTTGCGTGTATGCGTAACTGTGTGTCTGTGTGCTCCCGAGCATGTGTGCCTTGGAGGGTGTGTGGTTACATCCCTGCATGTGTGTGCGTGTGTGTGTGTGTGTGTGTGTGTGTGTGTGTGTGTGTGTGTGTCCATGTGTGTGTGTGTGTGTGCGAGATCACTGCTCTGATCCGCTCTGCTGCATTGCAGTGCGTCCAGCCACATCCCCAGCCCCTGCCAGACTGCCCGCCTGCCTGGGTCTGTAGAGTAGTGTATGTTGTCCAGGGCACTTCTCCAAGGTCACACAGGTCAATCTATTCCAATCTAGAACACACACATAGAGAGACAGTTGTTAGGTTAATCTATAAACACCACAGAGATACACTGGATGTTTACAACCCATCTGACCGAGGTGACACACACGCACGCACGCACACACACACACACACACACACACACACACACACACACACACACACACACACACACACACACACACACACACACACACACACACACACACACACACACACAGTGTTTACTACCCATCTCACGGAGATGAACAGTGTACTTTTACGACCAGGTGATGAGGGGGATATTAGTGAGGCTGCTGGCGGCTACGCTATGTGCTAATGATGAACTCTGAGGTTTAGGGATTCACTTTCTGGGGTGATATGTAAGAGTCTCTTTCCTGTAGGTTTGCCTTTAGTATATAATGATTAACTGTAGTTGTAGTATAAAGTAGGCCGAGGGGAGACTTTACATTTGATTGCAATGAATCTATGGCATGTAGGCTAGAGAAACAACATTTTCAAAATGGCGCTACAGAGAAACTTGATTGATAGATTGATAATCAAGTTCTTCCGGATTCCCGTCTCACATTAAGCTCTCTGGTGCACACGCACACACACGCGCACACACACAGAGATCCCCACCTTTACCCCCACCACCCACACACACACCCTCAGGACACAACACACTCATCCTCTAATTCCAGTGAGCCTGATTGTGATAAAGCACAAAGCAGCGTTCAAGGGCACGAATCAAACAAACGCTGAAATCCCAGTCCTCAGAGTTGTGAAACATCTTTCTGCGGCCGCCGAAGACGGAGAGCAGCGATTACTCAAGTGTTCAAGAGCCTTGAGAGTTCTAATACACCGCCTCGGGAAGAAAACCACACAGGACGGCTTGTCATTGTCTTCTAAGATCAGTACAATACACAGCTCTGGAGAGATAAACGTTTCTTCCTCTGGTATGAATATATATTGGTCTCCGCTGGTGATTTCTATGAAGGCCAGAGGAGTTGGGGAATAAAGGTGTATTCATATTACCAGCAGTAAGTAAGAGGTTTGTTGAGGGGAGATGCATTGGCATTGAGAAGTGTTTGCTGTTTAGAATGTACATACAGTGTATCTTCCCTATGGGCATAAGTCAAGACTGGAATACACTTTCTGCTTATGTACCCAGCAGTCCAATTCATACTGACTCTACTCTTCAACTACGTTGTACAACAGTCACATTCTGAATTGCATACCAATACAGACAAACGCACACAGCCACCTGTCTCCACGAGTGAAAACATACCGCTTTCCCCCTGAGTCTTACATACAGCAAATCTCCTGCACTAGTGTGACAGGAAACAGGCCCAGTATACTGTGTGTGTGTGTGTGTGTGTGTGTGTGTGTGTGTGTGTGTGTGTGTGTGAGAGAGAGAGAGAGAGAGAGACACAACACAGATAATGTGGGCATTCATCTAACAGATGCCTCGTGGTATTCTGGGAATTGTAGTCTCTGACGTGTCACTGAGCTGCATCTGTGTGTGTGTGTGTGTGTGTGTGTGTGAGTGTGAGTGAGAGGGACACAACACAGATAATATGGGCATTCATCTAACAGATGCCTCGTTGTATTCTGGGGATTGTAGTCTCTTTCGTGTCACTGAGCACACTGGGCTGCATCTCTGTGTGTGTGTGTGTGTGTGTGTGAGTGTGTGTGTGTGTGTGTGTGTGTGTGTGTGTGTGTGTGTGTGTGTGTGTGTGTGTGTGTGTGTGTGTGTGTGTGTGTGTGTGAGAGGGACACAACACAGATAATATGGGCATTCATCTAACAGATGACTCGTGGTATTCTGGGAATTGTAGTCTCTGTCGTGTCACTGAGCTGCATCTGTGTGTGTGTGTGTGTGTGTGTGTGTGTGTGTGTGTGTGTGTGTGTGTGTGTGTGTGTGTGTGTGAGTGAGTGGGACACAACACAGATAATATGGGCATTCATCTAACAGATGACTCGTGGTATTCTGGGAATTGTAGTCTCTGCCGTGTCACTGAGCACACTGGGCTGCATTTGTGTGTGTGTGTGTGTGTGTGTGTGTGTGTGTGTGTGTGTGTGCGTGTGCGCACGTGCGCGTGTAGCTGTGTATTTCTGTCTATGAGGAGTTGTCGTGCTCATTGACCGTGCCAAATGTGACTTCAGGGAGCTTTTTGGTGTAAGACTGGCTCATCGACCAGATACTCAAACCCAGTACGTTAGGGGATGTTCATTGTTGTTACATATGACTTGTTACAGGCCTGTGTCGTGTCCAGTGGGGGAATTTCAAGGTTTAGCAGCTTAGTCGTGGATATCGATGGTATAGAATCAATTCAAAATTCTTTGCGGTATTTCTTCTACAATTTCACTTTCCACCCAAAGCCTTGTGGACTCTTGAATTGAGTTTAGCGACCGTACGACGGCATCAAATGATGTACATTCAATTCCACAAACTACAGTAAGCAAAGTTGACCTTCAATGTTCTTCAACAGGCAGAGGAGAGATTCCAAACGTGGAAAAAGTCCACAATTTCCACCTCTCACAACAGTAACAACTCTACTTCAGTGAGCCTGCAAAGTAATGTGTTGTGTTTTTACCCCTGAGCCTCCTGTGGTGAATCTAAACCAACTGAGACAGACTAGCACAGGCACAGTGGGACGCATAAACAGAGAGACCACCCGTCACTAAGGATATATCCCCAAAGCATACCTCTTTTCCACCAAAGCATTCGCTTTTCCACTGTTTTGCACTCAGGGGCCCACTGCATACAGAGTAGCTAGGGTTGAACTGCAGGTTCTTTGGGGGAGTGATAGATAGAAATGACAAGTATACTGCAGAAGCAGTGGTGGAAAAAATACTCCTACTTGAGTAAAAGTAGACATACTTTAATAAACAATTACTGAAGTAAAAGTGAAAGTCACCCAGTAAAATACTACTTGAGTAAAAAAGTAAGTGGTTTTAAATGAACTTAAGTACAGGGGTGGAAAGGCACTCAATTATAATACTTGAGTAAAAATAAAAAAGTAAATGCTATACATCAACTTCCTTGTATTAAAGCAAACCAGACGGCACGGTTATCTTGTTTAAACATTTACTGACAGACAGGCGCACACTCCAACACTCAGACATCATTTACAAATGCTATATTTGTGTATAGTGAGTCCGCCAGATCAGAGGCAGAAGGGATGACAAAGCATTATATTGAAAGGTGCGTGAATTGGACCATATTGCTTTCCTGCCTGAGCATTTTAAATGTAACAAGTACTTTTGGGTGTCAGGGAAAATGTATAGTGTAAAAAGTAATTATTGCATTGCTTCACAGCTATTTTCAGGTCTCTCCAGAGATGTTTGATCGGGTTCAAGTCCAGGCTCTGGCTGGGTCACATTCAGATACTTGTCGCGAAGCCGCTCCTGTGTTGTCTTGGCTGTATGCCTAGGGTTGTTGTCCTGTAGGAAGGTGAACCTTCGCTCCAGTCTGAGGTCTTGAGCACTCTGGAGCAGGTTTTCATCAAGGATCTTTCTGTACTTTGCTCCATTCATCTTTGCCTAGATCCTGACTAGTCTCCCAGTCCCCGCTGCTGAACAACATCCCCACAGCATGATGCTGCCACCACCATGCTTCACCGTAGGGATGGTGCCAGGTTTCCTCCAGATGCGATGCTTGGCATTCAGGCCATAGAGTTCAATCTTGCTTTCATCAAACCAGAGAATCTTGTTTCTCATGGTCTGAGAGTCTTTAGGTTCCTTTTGGCAAACTCCAAGTGGGCTGTCATGTGGGTCTGAATACTTATGTTAATAAGGTATTTCTGTTTTTGTTCTTTGTCATCATGATGTGTTGTGTGCAGATCGCTGAGGAAATGTTTTTGCTTAATCCATTTTAGAACAAGGCTGTAATGTAACAAAATGTGGAAAAAGTCAATGGGTCTGAATACTTTCTGAAGGCACTGTACATGGCAGCCAGGAGGTTTTCCCTGACCAGGATCAAATCTAGGCCCTGGTTATGGCCTTTGCTAGCCCCTCACATGACCACACGTACAACAACAACACCCCATTCTGATCTCTGTGCTATAATTCCCCAATGATAAACCAGAAACACCCCCCCCCCCACAGTACACAACTACACAACTGACTACTACCCCCTATCTATACCACACAACAGAACAGAAACACGTCTTTACTAGTTGTAGGTCAAACATAGTCGGATAGAAGGCACGTTTTGTTAACAATTCTCCTCGAGAACAATAGCAGCTAATCCTCTTCTAATGACTGTTAGCGCCGCCGTGGCTAATGGCTGTAGGAGATACAGATCTCTCATTACCAAATCGTCCTCGTCGTATATATCCTCTAGCTGGAGGAGTGGTGTGTGTGTGGTGTGTGTGTGTGGTGTGTGTGGTGTGTGTGTGGTGTGTGTGTGGTGTGTGTGTGGTGTGTGTGTGGTGTGTGTGTGTGGTGTGTGGTGTGTGTGTGTCCGGTAAATGGAGGAGGAAAAAATATTACATCAAACTGCTGCTTCCCTGCTGGTGGGAACACTTCACACATTGATAGGAGGGAGGACTACTGGGCATAGTATCTATAGGCCATTTATATATATATATATATATATATATATTTAGATTTCATACAGTATATGATGGTTGGTTAATAAGACAATGATTTCTCCACTTTGTCACTGTTGAACGCGAAACGAGGGAGAACTCGGTTTGTTTTGGAAAGTTTGTTGTTTTCAAAGTGTATTGAAACATTTCTTAGTAGCTAGCTAACTTTTCAGCTAGCTACTAACTTTTTTTAGTTACTACTAAGGACCCCGCGACACAGTTGGCATCAGTTGCTGGGACCTGCTTCTCTCTGTCCAGTGATCCTGCCGTCCAAGGCCGGGTTTGAGGAGATGCTAGCTAGCTGCCTATCAAGCTAGCGTTTCTTGAGGGCTTGAACGCAGCCCGTGATGTGGTTAGCCATTGTGGCTGTCCAGATACCTGCTGTTTGTTGTGTTCAATCTTCCCTGTGACCTGCCCTGTCTGGAATTGCGAGGAGTAACAGTGTAACCTACGTTGCCAGATACCATGACAAATACCATGGTTTCTAACTGTTGAGGACAGTGGTGTCTCTCTATCACAGGTAAAGGATATTTTAAACGAACAAAAAGAGATCTACAAGCAGTTGTTACAACAACAAGAAAAGAGCTTAAAGTGTTTTGTCCAAATACTTGTGGATTCAACTAATAAAAGAATGGACGAGCTGACCAGAGAGGTCCAGGACCTGAAGAACAGCTTGCAGTTCTGTTAAGGTCAGCTCAATGAGTTGAAACAGGAGAACGGCAAGATGACAACAATCTTAAGTCATTGAGAGAGGACATCAGTTCTGTGTGTGAATCCATGATAATAACAATGACGGATAAATCAGGATTGAGGGAGGGATTATCAAGGCAGAATAACATGGTTGTGGACGGAATTGCAGAATCTCCACATGAGACCTGAGTACAAAGTGAGGGAAATGATCTCTGAGAAATTGAAGATGGACCACAGGAAGATTGAGGTGGAGCGTGCCCACAGTACTGGAAAAAACACCACCGGCCCAGGTGACAGGCCCAGGCTGATAGTGGTCAAGTACCTGAGGTTCAGGGGTAGCAGTTCTGGAAAGAACCAAGAACTTGAGAGAAACGTATATCTTCCTCAATGAGGACTATCCTGAAGTTGTGCTCCAGAAGAGGAAAGAACTTATCCCAGCCATAAAAGCTGCCAGAGAGCATGGGGACATTGCTTACATCTGCTATGACAGGCTCATTGTCCACGCTCCCTCCCATAAGCCTGGAAGGGATGAGCAAGCCAAGCCTATGTGTTCGTAGCTTCAACCCCGCACGCACGCATGCACACACATGCACGCACACACACACACACACACACACACACACACACACACACGCGCGCGCGCGCACACACACACACACACGCACACACACACACACACACCAATTGATTCATGGACTGCTGAATGTATATTTTTTCTCTTGCTTTGTTTGCTCTTTTCAGTATCATGTCTATCTATGATAAGCGACCCAGGAAAGCACTAAAAATAGCCCATAGTAATATGCAGCCTTAGAAACAAGGTTAACAAAATCAATAACTTGCTAACATCAGTTAACATTCATATATTCGCCATTTCTGAGACTTGGATAATTCATTTGATGATACAGCAGTAGCAACACAAGGATATAACATCTATAGAAGAGACAGAAATGCTTATGGGGGAGGTGTTGCTGTATATATTCAGAGCCATATCGCTGTAATGCTTAGAGAATATCTTATGTCAAGTGTTATTGAAGTGTTGTGGTTGCAGGTTCACTTGGCACATCTAAAGCCTTTTCTTTTGGGATGTTGCTATAAGCCAACAAGTGCTAACCGTCAGTATCTAAATAATATGCATGAAATGCTTGATAGTGTATGTGATGTAAACTTTCTTGGGGACCTGAATATTAACTGGTTTTCATCAAGCTGTCCGCTCAAGAGGAAGCTTCTCACTGTAACCAGTGCCTGTTATCTGGTTCAGGTTATTAATCAACCTACCAGGGTGTTTACAAACACTACAGGAACAACATCATTCACATGTATTGATCACATTGTTACTAATACTGTAGAACTTTGTTCTAAAGCTGTATCCATACCCCTTGGATGCAGTGATCACAATATAGTGGCTATATCCAGGAAAACCTCATTTCCAAAAGCTGGGCCTAAAATAGTATATAGGAAATCACACAAAATATTTTGCTGTTACTTTTATGTGGATGATGTTAAAAATATTTGTTTGTCTGATGTGATTAAAAGGAGCATCCAGACGCTGCACTTGATGAATTTCTGAAATTGCTTCTTCCAATTAATGATAAACATGCACCTGTTAAGAAACTGACTGGTAGAACTGTTAAGGCTCCATGGATTGATGAGGAATTGAAAAGCTGTATGGTTGAAAGAGACGGGGCAAAAGGAGTGGCTAATAAGTCTGGCTGCACATCTGACTGGTCGACTGTAACTGAGAAATTATGTGACTAAAACGCAACAAAAAGAAGAAGAAACTGTATTATGATGTCAAGATCAATGATTTAAACTTTGGATGGAACTTTAAATGAAATTATGGGCAGAAACACAAATTCAACTCCATCTTTCATCGAATCAGATGGCTTATTCATCACAAAAACAGTTAATGTTGCCAATTATTTTAATGATTACTTTATTGGCAAAGTGGGCAAACCTAGGCAGGAAATGCCAACAATGAACAGTGAGCCATTGCATTAATGCATAAAAATACAAATCATGAAATAAAAGCATTTTAAGTTTGAATTTCGTATAGTTAGTGTGGGAGAAGTGGAAAAATTATTGTTCTCGATCAATAATGACAAACCTCCTGGCATTGACAACTACCATCTGTCATATCTTTAATCTGAGCCTAGAGGAAAGTCTTTGTCCCCAGGCCTTGCGGGAAGCCAAAGTCATTCATCTACCCAAGAGTGGTAAAGTGGCCTTTACTGGTTCTAACAGCAGACATACTGTATAAGCTTGCTCCCAGCTCTTAGCAAACTGTTGGAAAAAATGATGTTTGACCAAATACAATGCTATTTCTCTATAAACAAATTAACAAAATACTTTCAGCATGCTTATAGAAAGATAATAATACGATTGTGGGAGCTGTACTGTTAGATTTCAGTGCAGCCTTTGATATTATTGACCATAACCTGTTGTATGGTATGTGTTATGGCTTTTCAACCTCTGTCATATTGTGGATTCAGAGCTATCTATTTAACTTAACTCAAAGGGTTTTCTTTAATGGAAGCTTCTCTAATGTCAAACATGTAAAGTGTGGTGTACCGCAGGGCAGCTCTCTAGGCCCTCTACTCTTTTCTATTTTTACCAATGACCTGCCACTGGCATTAAACAAAGCATGTGCGCCCATGTATGCTGATGATTCAACCATGCATGCATCAGCAACCACAGCTAATGAAGTCACTAAAACCCTTAACAAAGAGTTGTAGTCTGTTTTGGAATGCGTAGCCAGTAATAAACTGGTCCTGAACATCTCTAAAACTAAGAGCATTGTATTTGGTACAAATAATTCCCTAAGTTCTAGACCTCAGCTGAATCTGGTAATGAATGGTGTGGCTGTTGAACAAGTTGAGGAGACTAAATTACTTGGTGTTACCTTAGTTTGTAAACTGTCATGGTCAAAACATATAGGTTCAATTGTTGTAAAGATTGGAAGAGGTCTGTCTGTAATAAAGAGATGCTCTGTTTTTTTGACACCACACTCCAAAAAGCAAGTCCTCAGGCTCTAGTTTAGTATTATCTTGATTATTGTTCAGTCTTGTGGTCGAGTACTGCAAGGAAAGACCTAGTTAAGCTGCAGCTGGTCCAGAACAGAGCGGCTCTTTAATGTAATCAGAGGGCTGATATAAATATGTCAGCCTCTCTTGGTAAAGAGTAAAGAGTTGAGGAAAGACTGACTGTATCACTTATTTTTTATAAGAAACATGAATGTGTTGAAAATCCCAAATTGTTTGCATAGTCAACTTACACACAGCTCTGACATACACACATACACACCAGGGGTCTTTTCACACCCCAAAACCCAGGACAAATTCAAGAAAGTGTACAGTATTATATATTGCCATTACTGCATGGAACTCCGTTCCATCTCGTATTGCTATAGTGAACAGCAAACCTGGTTTCAAAAAACAGATAAAGCAACACCTCACGGCACAGCGCCTCTCCCCTATTTGACCTAGATAGTTTGTGTGTATGTATTGATATGTTGGCTACATGTGCCTTTTGTATTTATTTATTTATGAAGTTATGTCCTTGAGCTGTTGTCTATTAATGTTATGTATTATGTCATGTTTCATGTTTTGTGTGGACCCCAGGAAGAGTAACTTCTGCTTTTGCAACAGCTAATGTGGATCCGAATAACATACCAAATACCCCAAATTTGCCAGTGTATTAATGCATGAGAGGTCAGCTTGTTTTGTAACTGTGGGACTAAACAGTGTTGTTGTAAAGTTGAACTTTTTCTGACTAGTGTTGAGGACGAGCAAGGAATGATACTTCCACACCGAATGTTGGATGTCAGATGCAATCTTTCATGGTAGAACCTCACAACTTCACAGCCACACCTTTCTCGATTTCTCGACCCACTTCTCTGTCTCCTCCTCTTCTCTCTCACCCCCTTCATCCCCCTCTCTCTCAGGTGTGGGTGGGCAGAGGAAGCCCTCACGTGGCATGGCAAGGCGACAGGAAGCTAGGTGCGGCAGTGGCATACTGTTATTATCACAGGTTGATATGTTGTGACTGGGAGCTGCAGATAGAGAAGAGCAGGGGGCTGATCTGGGAGGAAGAGACCCACCACTGAGAAGGAGAGATGGGGGGAGGGAAGGAGGGATGAAGAGAACCACCACTGAAAAGGAGCGATGGAGTGAGGGAAGGAGGGAAGAAGTGACCCACCAGTGAAAAGGGGGGATGGAGGAAGGGAAGGTGGGAGGAAAAGACCTCTGTCTCTTCTAGATGTGGGAGAGTGGCCAGCCTAAAGCTCCCATGACTATGACATCATTTGCTCCCGTGTATTATATGCCTAACCAAGGAAAATAGCCCCTATTGATATTTGTCAACTAATGAATTCAGTTTGATTTTCGCCACTGTATTGCAACAAGATAATGTCACTTGTACTGGATGAGATAACACTTACCAGTGGAATAAGGAATTGGCATTGTCTAATGATGGAAAATGCCCTTCTGGCCGATTGTCAGTCTGCCAGAACAGATCTGGCCTTTATATAGCTTCACAACAACCTCAGAAACAAAGCACACAGTGAGTGGACAAAGTGATTAGCCGAACTGATGAACCGCCATATACAGTATATTGCCTTTAATTTCTGTAAACATTCAAAGCTATCTCTCTCAAAAATCGAATGACTAGAACGGAAGCTTCCCTCCATTGGAAGCAGTGATGAGCAAAGCTGAAGCTATAAGCCATCCTCTTCCCGCCCACCATCTGTCGATTAAACACTAAAACACCACTGTGCTTCGCGTTGTTGCACTGTGTCTAACCTCCCTTCCCATTCCCTTACAATGTCATTATCTAGCATTCGATTGAACTCAACAACACAACAACATGACTAGCTAGCTAACAGCTGCGCTTTATATCTTTTCACTCCCTTTAAACGCTAATGCTAACTGATGTTGACATACACTTGCTTAGCGATAATGCTAACTCTCTCTCCTATTACTGGCAGATTTAACTCAATGAACAAATACACTTTTAACATGATATCTATAGGTTCAGCTTATAGACTAGTGCATTACATGGCTATAGATTTAACTTAATGAACAAATTGACTTTGACTAGCTTGTGACATCGATAGGCCTAAATTGTTTCAGTACGAAAGGGAGGACATACCGATATGGCTAGCAATCAATAGCCATTTTCTGTACATTTTGTGTAGTATAACTGCAAAGCTAATCCATCTGTCATGTGGTGAGGACTTTCTCCCAAATACTGCAACCAAACTCCATTGGGCTTCAGGATTCAACCTGTGGTACCATTTTGCTACTTACTCACAAAGTGACAAATTAGGCACAGGGCCACAGACTCAAATAGCCCTACAGAGAAATAAACCTCAATTTCGGATCATTTCACTATGGTACTTTAGCTGCGGGGCCCTGAAATGAAAGCCATGATGTATCCCGGGGGATATTCAGGACAGCTCTGTATCCTACAGATCGTGACACGTCATCGCAAGTCCATTTTCTTTGTGCCTTTAATTATCCCCTAAAAATATCCTGGAAACAATTGTGCATTTCCCACTGCCACAGAAACAACGTATCCCCATGTACCAAAAGCGATATGCAAGAGCTGCCAAAAAATATGTATTGTATGCTGAGTACATTACATTGCAAGTTGGAGAAGAATGAGGCGACTGGGAAAAATGAACTGCAGTGCATTTCGGTAATGATTTCAGAGAATGTGACTTTCACACGGAGTAATAATGTGTTCCATGGGGCCCACAGTACCTTTCTGGTGACTCAGTCAAAGAGCTCTAAGGTTATAGGAATAACCATCTCCATCAATACACCTACGACAGTTCATTATTATACATGACACCTAACGCCATCTGCTTTGGCAGGGGCAACGGCATCCAGGAGTTGCAATTCAATACACAGTATTCACTGATGAGATCATTTTGAAGTTTTTTTAAATGCCAGGGGACGATGGGTCAGATATTCATATTCTAAGGTGTACACACACACACACACACACACACACACACACACACACACACACACACACACACACACACACACACACACACACACACACACACACACACACACACACACACACACACACACACACACACACACACCATAATCTGTTCATCTGTGTGGTGTGCTTCAACATGTCATTAGCATCTGATGGAATGAGGAGGAACAGGTATCTTTCCAATGAGACAGACAGGCAGGCAGGCAAAGGCTTTGGCAGATTTGTTTGGGCTTATCTCTCGATGTTGATAGAGAGGAAGAGAGAGAGAAAAAAAGAGAGAGAGAGGTAAGGGACGTTAAAGAGAAAAGGAGGGATAGAGGTAGAGAGAGATAGAGAGGGAGGGGCCCATGTAAGGCAAATGTCATAACACATGCAGTATCTCCCTTCCCCCTACAATGTCCTTATCTAGCATTTGACTGATCCAGACAGCACAACAACATGGCTAGCTAGCTAGCTCTCTCTCTTTCTGTCTCTCATTCTGTCTCCCTCCACCTCTCATTCTGTTTCCCTCTACCTCTCTCATTCTGTCTCACTCTCTCAGG